>NC_057798.1:488915794-488933965 GCF_018294505.1 Triticum aestivum
AGGTCCTCTAAAACTAAGCGCCCAGCACATGCACGCATGTCTCATCTTTCTCTCGTGATATATACAATGACGATCATTACGGTCACCATTTATGTTTAATGGTTATTATACAGTCACGGGCTCATCGTACGACTCCGTATTTGCTCAAGACATGACTAGTTGACCAGTTAAGCGCTCCACGTGGCACCTCTAGTGTTGCATCACATTATCTCACTACCATGGTGCCCACCTGTCGGCTTGTATCTACTCTACATCTACACTCTTATAAAAAACAGAGTTGGTGATGATGGTGTGCCTGCCATCCTGCAATATAGGCCGTCCGATTTATATCTGACAGATAGGAAAGAAACTATGGCAATTTTGCAAAAAGGTACCCACACACCTCTCCACATTTGCAAATATGGCCTTCCCTCGTTCATCCTTTTCTCTCACAAGATAAACTAGTCATACAAATTCATCTTGATGTTACGTGCAATGCATGGGCATCTTGCTAGTAAGAATGAAAACAAACGACAAAAAAATATTTGGACGGTGGTTCAAAGTCATAACCGCGGGCACAGCGGACCAGGTGGCCTTGTATTGGTATGTTGAGCTGTCTGTTTTAAGTTTTAACACACAGGAGATGGTGTGGTGATTATACACACACGCACACATGCACACGAACTGCATGCACGCAACACTCACACAAACACATGCACCCACGCACGCACGCAACACTCACACGTGCACACGCAGCCACACACGCACTCAACACTCACACGCGCACACACACACATGCATGGATGCACATACCAGTACACCACACCACCAACACACACTCTCACGCTCAACTGCTCAACCTACACGTGCATGCACACACATCAGGCCCTGACAGACACATACACAACCAGGTGATTCCCGCGCACGAGTTGGAGTCTTGTCACACCTGCGTAAATTTGTGTTTATCTGACCTTTTCCCTACGCGAACTGACAGGTGGGACCCACAAGGAACATGGTCAATTTAACTAGTCAACATGGCGCCATGCAGACTATTTGGCCGGTCAACAGAGTGCAATCCGATGCTGAACCGAGAGCAAATGACCGTATAATCACCGCAAAACATATATAGTGACTGTAATCAGCTTATTCTGAAGTTCGGTGACCGTATTATGCTTTTCTCTCTGTAGGCCCTCCAAAACTACATCTCTACATGTTCTCGCATGTTACATCTAACAACTATGCAATACAGCAATACTACTACACTCTAACACAATAAATCGTATGTGTTTTTAGTTTTACTAGATATCATATTGTTACTTAATTATTCAGTTTGCACACATTAAAATTGCATTTGAAATGTATGGCCAGTATCATCTACCGCGCAGGAAAAATGCCTCCCTTTCCTGTTTAATCGGGTTTGTATCGATGGATCATGCGAAACAGCAAAACTATAGTACTATACAGTACAAGTGACAGTTCACTGGGCCGTCGTGTTGTGTACTCCTCCGTCGTAAGAGTGGAGCGCCCGCTTTCATAAATCTTCTAGTCCCTTTCGCCGACATGTGGGACATCAAGCTACCGGGTCCACGTGCCATACCAGAATACAGAGCAAAGCAGCCAGGGTGAAGCACCCCAGTCATGGCGCCGGTGTAGTAATGAGCAATGAGGTGTCAAATCACAAAGCTTCACCTTTCCCGTAGTTAAGTCTGAGGGACGAAGTAATAATGCTAAAAAGAAGAAGTTGGAGGGACGAAGCAATCATCATTTCACTCGTTGCTGAATCCTCTTCTCCCTCATCTTCTTCAACTTAACCTCGTGTTGCTTCTGCCGTTGTTCTGCCTCATGTGGGACGCGGATCGGCTTGGTAAAGCACTGACACGTGGGACCACATGTTAGCAAACCGCCAGGACAACATCCTCTAAAAATAAGAAACCTCCCCAGCCATCCGCGCGACAAAATCACCTCCTTTTTACTAATCTTGATTCTATAATTTTTTTAGATCGATATAATTGAGATTTGTATAGATAGCACACAGGAGCAAAACCAAGTGGTACAGTTAAGGGCATCCACAATGTGTAGCCAAATGTGAAAAATAGCTTTTGGTATCGTGGGAACCATTGTGGACGGTGTTGCCAAAGCCAAAAAGATGGAACCGAAGCTCCCTGATTGATTGATGGAAGGAATAGAAAAATGCAACGTCTCTCCTCCTTCTCCCATGCTTGGACACATGTAGTAAAATATAGAGCATAGAGTCTACGCCCCTGTCCCTTCTATCACAAATCACAAAGCAGTGAGGCATCAAATCACAAAAACACGGACAGCAACCATCATTTCACTATTCGCTGACTCCGCTTCTCCATCGTCTTCTTCGAGAAACCATCTCACCACACAAAGCTGGACGGACGACGCTATTGTGTACTAGTAGTACTAGTAAGGTACACGTGCATTGCACGCATGAGATTTGGCGACCAAATTATAAATAAATATCACATTATAGCATGTAAGATTTGAGTCATATATGCATGATGTAGATGTCTGTTTAATTCTTGTAGTTCATCTCATTCAAAATCAATTAGTTTTTATAAAAAAACCTAATCCATTTTAAGATTCTTGGAATTGTGCGTTGTAAAGCATAAAGTAAAAACAAATAATGGAAATTCATGTAGAAAAAAATGGGCAATTATGATACAGAAGATTCTAGAACAAAGTAGAAGTGCTTGTGTTTTGAGGTTTGTGCATTATGCTTAAGTTCAACCATGGAGTCTTCTAGACTGTACATGTGGCAAAATCTGGTGGAATGTAGATGATATCCAATGACCAGTAGTGCTCGGATTTGCCATCTCTGCACCATCGGATTGGCTTCATCCAACGACCATCTTACAAAGTTATTCGCACACTATATAGGGGTATAGTACTAGTACATTTACGCATCCTTTGGTTCAACGGACTTCCTGGATGCAAATAAGGCAGTTGTCTTGGCTTGCAGGCGGCACTTGCGAACGACTTACCGTGGTCTCCGTCAAGGCCTCAATGGTGTTCTCCGTCAAACGCACTTCGCCAAACCACAACGTTCGAGATATCATCGATGTCACTGCAATGGGGAAGGAAGTCAAATATAGTTACTACCTCCATTTTTTTGTACACAAGGCCAATATATCAAAATTACAATTTGCAAAAGGCCACTAACACTAATCGAGGCAAAATTTATGGGGTTTGCCTCGTACTAGCAACCAAGGACATTAATATCCCATGCATGCATGCAGAAGTGAGAAGGTTGGTTTGCATGGCGCTGCATTAATCAAGCGATGAGCAGTGAGATGGTTAGCTCTTTGGTCTTTGGAGAAAAAATACGCATTAATTGACACGTAAAACAAGGATTTGTATCGATTAAATACCGCGAAGGAAAACCCCGCCTTTCTTTTTTAACACTAGTACTCCTAGTACGTCCTGTTTGGGTCTAGGCCTTGCATTGCCATACTTTGCCACCATTTTTGCAAGCTTGCCTAAAGTTTTCAAAATGAGAAGGATGTACACTTGCGCATGGCTGTCGCGGTCGCACCGCACCCTCACACGGTCGCTCCTGCACGCAGCGATCACACCGCACACTCACACAGTCTCTCCTGCACGCCGCAAACCCAACCAAGGGAACGCACCCTCACTGACACGTGTTGTCGCATGTGAACAAACCAAACTTAGCCATCCTTCTGCTGACACATAATTTTCGTTCATACAGTATGTTTATCCAACCGCATGTTGGGGAGTATCTGTATGGCCCGTGCGGTGGTCTGTTGGCTATTGGACAAGAAGAAGAGGTGAGGAAGAAGGGTTAGGAGATGTAGGATATTCATCCAACCGCCTGAAATGGTAGATTGGCCCAAGTCAGGCGACTTGCATAACAAATATATGTTTTTACACAGCAAAAGATCCATAAAAACAACAACATAAAGAAAAACTATCACTACTTGCGGAACGAGACGGCCTCGTCGTCTTTGGCTGCCGACGCGAACCAGCCGTAGCTGCCGACGTGTGTCTCCGCACCGTGGTTGTCCTCGGCCTCCAGCTACTCGTTCACGCGGAGCGTGCGGGGGCTCTGCACGGACGAGAGCACAGCCCGATTCAAGTCGAGGACGTCCGGTTCCGCCTGCAACAGGGCCTCGATGGCAGTGGCATCCGCGCGCTCCGCGTCGAGTCGAGCCTTCGCCGCCCGGTTCAAGTCTAGGACATCCGGTTCTGCCTGTAGGAGGGTGTCGATGAGAGCGGCATCTGCGCGCTCCGCGTCGAGTCGAGCCTCCGCCGCCCGGTTCAAGTCCAGGACGTCTAGTTCCGCCTGCAGGAGGGCCTCGATGGCAGCGGTATCCGCGCGCTTCGCCTCAAGTTGAGCCTCCACCACCCGGTTCACATCCACGACATCTGGTTCCGCCTGCAGGAGAGCCTTGATGGCAGCAGCATGCCCGCGCTCCGCATTGAGTTGAGCCTCTGCCTCCCAGTCCTCCTTTAGTATCGCCATGTTGAACCGCTGGTCCACCTGCACCATGGGGGACTCGGACACCGGCACGAAGTCGACGTCCATCGTCTCATACCCATCGGGGGCCTTCTGCGCCGCGACCTCCGCCATGAACATTGGATCGGCTTCCTCCTCCACGTAGCTTGGCTCCAGAGAACTCGGGGATTGGCCTGCCGCAAAGCGAGCTTGGGAGCGGAGGTCTGTGGCACCGACCACCGTCGCGATTTCTGCGCGGCGCTCCAGCGTCAGCATCTTGTAGTAACTGATCTTGCGGTGCACCATGGCTTTCCGGCAAACTAGGGGACGCTTGATGCAGGCTAGGGGATCGAAAGGTGGGGAATGGGCTGGAGATTAGGTGTGGTTTTAGGGCAGTGGCTGGCGTAGGCCGAGCAGCAAAGGTTCTGGTGCGAATAGTGGTTCTGATGACGACCGGTCAATCGGTTTTGACTTTACATCGCTCTTGTCGCGTTCGCGTTGCAGCCCGGCATGCTGGACCCTCCACGTCGCTCACCGAATGGAATGGGCTTCGTCTTGCGTTTTCGCTCGCTTGTGGGACCGCAGTTGAGAGCAAACCGACGTCCCTCCCCCTCCCCAGCCCGCGTCATTTATTATACTACCACTCCCTCCGTTTTATGCGGAGTAAATAAAAACAGAGGGAGTATACTACGGATGAGGATCCCCTGACGTGGCCGAACCCATTGGATAACTGACATGCGGGGCCTAGCAAGCATGGGGTCCGCCAATAAGTGACCAAAAGGGAGGGTAAGGCAGGGATACCTACGTCAGAGGATCCACTTCCACTACTACTCCCTCCTTCCATTTACTATACAGGGCCTAATGCGTTTTTCCAGGCTAACTTTGACCAAATGTTAGAGTAATAATATATGGCATGCAACTTACACAAAGCATACGGTCAAACTCGTATGTGAAAGGAGTTTCCAATGATATAATTTTCACATTATACATCTCATGTACTATTAATCTTGTCAATAGTCAAATGCGTTTTAAAACGCATTAGAGCATGGTTAATAATATAGCCAGTCGACGGCTATGAGGGACTGCCATGTCATCTATAGCCAGCATCTATTATATGCACTCCTACGGTAGTGTGGGCTATAAGGTTGGCTATTTTCCGAAAAAAAAGGTTGGCTATTGTATTAGTACTTTTTTCCATCTCCTCTCTATCTCTTTCTTCATATTTATTGTATTTAACTAGGAATGCGTATATAGCTAGGCTCTTGCATGAGAGCTCACTCCCCTTACTTTTTCATATCTCTCTCCTCCACATAGGCCCTATATAAATGGAAGGAGGGAGTACTACTATGAGCACTGCATACTCTAGCACAGATGTTGTCAGGACTCCACGTGTACTATTAGACAGGGAGCTTAAAAAAGTTACTATTGGACTGACTATACGTGGCGAAATCCTAGTAGGAAGAGCATGCGCGAGAACAAGCACATTCACGTGGTTGAAAATAAATTGGAAACCATCTCGAGTACAAATCTAGGGGTACGTACGAATCTAACAATATTGATTGGGCATTATTGAATGTTGATACTTTTTTGATCAAAGTAGAGATACTTTGACTACACATAAAACTTATATGTAAACTAGAAAGGATAGGAGGGAGTATATTGTATGTTCAAAAACGAAACGAACATTGAATACCCTTTATATATGATTTGCGGATGCTATGATCACCGGTTCAAAATTTTGAATCCGCCTTATGTATCACATGCCCCCACTCGTTCTCTCTCGATTTCATCTCGAGGTCCGGAGATCGATTGAAAGAGGACTAGGGTGGGTACATGCGAATGATACTCGGCGGAATGTTCAAATGAGGCATGCGGGAGGATGGACTCGACCGGAGGGCGACATGATCGACGGAGAAGAGGGTTGGAGAGGAATGAGAAATAAGCAAACGCCACATGATTATACTTGAACGGCTCAAATAAAAAACAAGTTGTCTCGCTTGGCCTACATAGTGAAAGGCCTAATGCACAACATGGAGCACTGATGCTCGAATATGGCCGGGAAAACAGGGAAACCAACATGTGGGGCACACCCGTTGGGACGACGTAGCGCAGACTAGTCCAATGGAGGAGCTGGCCCACGACCTCCTTGCCAACCGGCAACTGTTCATGTGGGTTGTTGGGGCCAAACACGTGGCGCAGCTCCAGCACCGCCTCTGGACACGGCGACCACGGTGAGCGACACGCTCATATTGTCGCTAGACACGATCAGTTTCGGTGTGCCGAGGGTGGCGTTAGTGTTGTGGCACGACCAACAGTATGTTTGGTTTGTGCCCAAGGTTGCCCCATCAAAGCATTGGGTAGCCAAAATTTTGGTTGAGGTATTGGTTGCCCATGATTTGGCCGACATTGGCAAGAAAAATGAACTAGAGTTGGCTAGAGTTCATTGGCATGCCAACAAAATGGCAACCATCCAAACAAAGACCAATCTTTGGGTCATGACCAAAATTTTGGTAAGGTGCACTTTGGCCACAATCCAAACACACCCCAACACCCGGATCGTCGAGGATGCACGGGGCGCCGCGACGCGTCCGCGGAGTGGTGTAGCGCAGCCAACTGCATCCTCAGGACCTGAGACCATGCCGGGTCATCTTGCTTTTTCAATGGCATGCGGGGATCGCATGTGAGCAAAGGGCATCTCAAACTTTGCCACGACCGCAGCTAACTACCCTGGCAAACCAAAACCCTCGTCCTCGCGCCGTCGCGCGGTGCGTTCCCAGCCGGTGCCAGCTGCCCGCATTCATGCCGTCCGTTCGTATGTCGTCGTTAAGAGGCTCGGTGCCCGAGGAACTAACTCCAACGACTTAATGACGCACCTGGACGCTTGGCCTCACCGGAATGCGCAACTTAAAGTGGCAATGCCCAGCTAACCTCCACACCATAGCGCATCGTCCTCCTACCTGGCACCACATCCACCATGACCACAAGTGTGAATGCTCTGCGGGAGAGCTTGTCTTCGAGGATGAAGCTCGAGGTCGTCGCCCTCGCTCAAGTCGCCTCTCGTGATGCAATAGCGATGTAGCCGGACACGGACGCGACCGCACAAGCGGTGGCCACGCTGGCAGCCGACGACGGGAGCACCGTCAGCCACGCGTCCTACTTGCCGCTGTGCAACGTCCGGCACCGCCGAGGTCGGAGACTCCTCCGAGGATGAGTAGGGCATGGGAGGCGGCGGGGCCTGGTGTGCCAACTGGCCGGTCTGTGTCCCGTGTTCTACTCTTCCTCGCCGGAGACCGCACCTTCACTTCACGGGTCTTGAACCCCGCCCCCGTACATAGAGATCACAGATGGAGGACGTCAGTCGCCGCCATAGAATAGGTTTAGGGTCGGGTTTCTTTTATTTTTTTGTCCTGTAAAAGTTCAAAATGTAATGAAAATCTGCCGTGTTTGCATCAATCTCGGCCGGTGTATATGAACTTTCACAATAATATAGTATATTGTAGGAATACTAGCAAGATGCCCATGCGTTGCACGGAAGATCAAGATCTTGTGGGAGAAAAGGATGAACAAGGAGTGCGGGTAAATTGTCATAGTTTCCTTCCTATCCGTTAGATATAGATCGGACGGCCTATATTGCAGGATGATAGGCACACCATCATCACCAACTCTGCTTTTTATTGAACCGAGACAAATCTAACATGCGAAGTAAAATAAACACATAGGGTCTATACATACACAATTTATCCTAGGCACTCCAATAGTACGTCCACTACACATTCACGCATTTCACATCTTTCTACATCTACGGGAACCTACGAAAGGGTTAACGTAAATTGCCTCTCTCTCTCTCCTCCCCTGATTTTCATGGTGGTGGGCCCCTCTCTCCCCCCCCAATCTAGAATCAACAGCTCACATGTTTCACATTACATTAATTATGTAACTAGGATTACGTAGGTGTAGCATTACTCGTCCTAAAAACCCAACTAAGCCAACCTCCCAGCATATCGCGCGGGAAAAGACCCGGCCACGCCGTTTTAGTCGGGATTACCGGATTACTAGTAGTAGTACCGATGGATCACGCGAAGCAACAAGGTTTTTTTTGAGGGGGCGAAGCACCTAGTTTAAAAGGAAAAAGGCGGTACACTCACAACACTCCTGTCGCGGTCGCATTGCACCCCACACACGTTCTGTCCTGCACACGGCTCACGCAAACGGAACGCGCTTCGGCTTGCCTCTTCACTGACACGTGGGACTGCACTTGGAGAAACCGACCATGCGCCAAACTCCCCCTGCCCACCATGCGAAAATCCTCCCCCCCCACCCCACCCAAAAATTCCCCCCAAATCCAATTCAACCACCCTTCGGCCAACTAGCCAATAATATTCCCCAAACCCCCTCCCCCCCTGTCCCCGTCCACTCCATTCGCTCCGCCAAAGCCCCCCTCCCTGCCATGCCGATAGGTCGGCGTCATGGTTCGTCGAGGGGATGCACGGCAATCCTCTCGCTCCCACAGTACGCTCTCATAGACTGTCGTCCTCTAGCCGTGTCGCCACCGCTGGCTACATTCTTGTGGAAGCGCACGGCGGTCAGCGTCGCCACCGCTGGCGACGTTCGTGTGGAGATGCATGGCGGTCAGCTTCTCCCATGGTACGCGCATTCTAGACTGAGGCCCCGTTCATGTCGGTGTAGCGCTGAATGTTAGCTGATAGACGCAGTTAATCTCACTGTTTGCCGAAGTAGTTTACAGTCAATATGCTCTACTTAAGAAGCTTCATTGCCCTGTTCTGCACTCAATCTGCTTAGCTGAGATGGCATGCCAAGGTCGATTAGTTGCTAAAATATCCTTCCATATATTTATTGTGACGTAGATTGCCATGGTCTAGTAGCCAATCTGTTAGGTGAAATAGCTCTACACCGTTTTATACTCGATCTTTGTTGCTGCGATGGCCTTCGATAGTTTGATGGTTGTGTGCTCGGCCTCATTGACTGCTGAAACAGCCTGCCATAATTTAGCACTCAAATTTGTTTGCTGAATTAGCTTTACATATATTTTGTTACTTTGATCTGCTCGTCCAAATATCTTGCCATAGCTTTAGACGTCGACCTAGGTGTTTTTTTGTGGACTTCATAAAAAAGCATATATGTTTTTCCTGTAATATCTAGTAGAAGAACTAATTTGTAAGTCTAACAGATGGACAGGACTTGGATAACTTCTGCTCGAAGATTCTCCGCTGCATATGTCAAGGGGGTTGAAAACTTCATGAACTTTATCAGAGCTGAGTACGGTGGTCCGAAATCAGATGTGCTCTGCCCGTGTAGCACATGTATGAATTCAGTTACAAGACCCCAGTCATTTGTGCAAAATCATCTACACTTGTATGGGATGTCGGTCACATATACTAGGTGGGTTCATCATGGTGAAACTGTGAACGTCAATGTTATTGACTACGTGGAAGCAGTAGATCACCATCTTGATCTGCCTGATGCTCAGGTGGAAGAGGAGGAGGAGGTGGTGGTGGTGGAGCCAGTGAGTTTGACCAACATTAATTGAAACAATGCTATGAAATTCTCGTGCATTCCGTGAACTTTCACCTGCAGAAGAAAAATGGTGGGCCCGCATGTTGGAACAATGCAACATGGATGTCACCCCAGGAGATAAGCTGTCAGTATTCTCAGCTATGGTCACCTTTCTTCGGGTGAAGACATCTGAGCGGATGACCAACAAATCATTCGATGCGATGTTGGATGCTTTCTGCAAATCTTTCCCAGATGCGTTTGAGCTGTCACACACCTACAATAAAATGAAGAATTTCCTTCATGCAGTTGGAATTGGATATGATATGATCCATGTTTGTAAGAATAATTGTGTTCTGTTCCGGAAGGATTATGCCAACTTAAGTGAATGCCCGAAATGTAAATCATCAAGATGGAAAGATGGCGATGCTGTGAAGAGGATTCCTCATAATGTTCTGAGACATTTTCCAATTATACCAAGATTGCAGAGGTTGTTTCATGATGCTGAAACAAGAGAGGATGTACTGTGGCATTCTAGGAACCAGGAGTACAAAGATTAGAATGTAATGAGCCATCCATCTCATGGTAGTGAGTGGAAAAGCTTCAATCATAAACACAAAAAGTTTGCTGCTGACCCAAGAAACATTAGACTTGGCTTAGCTTCAGATGGATTTAACCCATTTGGCCACCAGAGCGCCACATATAGCATGTGGCTAGTGCTTGTTATCCCTTACAACATGCCTCCAAATGTCTGCACCAAAGAATCAAACTACATAATGGCCTTGCTCATCCCAGGTCCAAAAAGTCCTGGAAAGGATTTTGATTTGTTCATGGAGCCTCTTGTGGAGGAACTTCAACAGCTATGGAGGGGTGTTCTCACTCGAGACCTATATAGCATCCCACCAGCTGATTTCTTTCTGCGTGCTGTTATAATTTGGTGCATCCATGATTATCCGACTTTGGGCACTATGTCAGGGCGAACGACACATGGTTACAATGCATGTGTTTGCTATGACAGGAATCCGCTGTCATACGCAATACTTAGCAAGATCTGTTACATTGGACACCGTCGTTTCCTTGCCAAGGACAAGCCGCATCCTAGAAAATACCAACGACATGTGTTCAATGCAAAGCATGAAAACCGTGATGCTCCAAAGAGGCTCACCGCCGATGCATTGCAAGTGGAATTAGAGAAGGTCAGGCATATTACACCAGGAAACCATCCTGGTAATGGTAGCGGGAAAAGGAAGCGTGGCAGGGCAGAAGAGAGATTATTGTTTACCCGCAGGTCCACTTTGTGGAACTTGGAGTATTGGAAAGATTTGGATCTGCGGCATAATCTTGATGTGATGCACATCGAGAAAAATATATGTGATAGCATTGTCGGCACACTTCTTAATATTGAAGGCAAGACGAAAGATACCTTAAAATCTAGGACTGATTTGACATACCTGGGTATCAGACAAGATTTGCAGGTGCAAGATGAAGGTAAACCACGGGATATGGCACCAGCTGTGTACATCTTGGACAAGGTAAAAAGAAAAGAATTCTGCGAGGTCCTGTCACGTGTGAGATTCCCACATGGATTTGCTTCCAACCCTGAAAGGAGAGTCAGTGCAGATGGAAACAAGGTACAAGGGTTGAAAACTCATGACTGCCACGTCCTACTTCAAAGGGTTTTACCTGTTATCCTTCAAGGATTGGGCCGCCCTGACTTATACACAGCAGTTGCAGAGTTGGGACAATTCTTCAGGGAACTCTGTAGTAGAAATATCAGGATAGATGCTTTGGAGCGTCTGAGAGACTAGATACCAACTATCCTATGCGACCTTGAGAAGATATATCCTCCAGCCTTCTTTGATTTGATGGTGCATTTGGTTGTTCATCTACCTAATGAGGCACTACTTAGAGGTCTAGTACAGTATGGCTGGATGTACCCTATTGAAAGGTGGCTAGGCACTTTCAAGGGCTATGTTAGGAATAGATCTAGACCCGAGGGTTCCATTGCAGAGGCCTACATTGCTACAGAAGCGTTGACATTCTGCTCAAAATACATTGAAACAGCTGATCAGCTTAGCAAAGAGGTGGGTGAAGATAATCCCGGGCTCAATGTTTTCGATTATTCTGTTCGAGATACAGGGAAGAGTCGACAAGAGGACAAACCTAAAGATTTGGACAAAATGGTTTGGTATGTGTTGAATAACTGTCCTGAGATACTACCTTATATCAAGTAAGTGTAGTACTGCAGCTTATACATCGTAATCTACTAAACTTGCAGCACATTCTTATATATTTAGATGTTTGACGCGATCACTATGTTGTGCAGCATCTAGAAAAAGGAGTTACTACCGCAAAATCCAAGAAACATTGACAAACTGGTTATGGCAGGATTTGCGAAATGGTTCAAGAGCCATGTAAGCTTTTGAATTGCACTTTCAGTTTTTTTAATATATTGAGTACATAAGATGATCAGCTTGTCTATTTTCTAACCATAGGTTAAGAAGATGTGGGAGGATGGGCAGGCAGTTGATGATGCCCTTTACTCACTAGCAATTGGTCCTGATACTCGGGTAAGACATTATGAATCTTGTGTTGTTGGAGATGTGCGCTACAACACCCTTGCACGAGACGAAGGCAGGAAGACACAAAATAGTGCCATCATGAGCACGGATACGTATGACAAAGAGACAACTGAAATGTATGCTAACATAACAGACATTGTTCAGTTGCAGTATATCTCCAGTTTCGAGGATTATCGGTGTGTGGTTTTGTTGTGATGTCGTTGGTATAACCTGTTTTCCAGGATCGCAAAACCCAGAGCTGATGATTATTTCAAATCTATCAATGTCAAGGCGGCTTACCAGACCAACGAGCCTTTTATTTTGGCAAATCAAGCAACACAGATATTTTTCTTGGAAGACACATTTGCACGTAGCGATGACTGGAGAGTATTGCAAAGGTTTGAGCAGAGGAATTCGTTTAATGAAGTTGCACAACAAGATGATGCTTACACTGCTCCTGATGTACAAGATAACACAGATGTTCCTAATATCTTTGAGAACCATCACGTCAATGACGCCGGCGAAAAGATTGCATGTCGTGCTATGGACATACAAGAGTTGATCAAGAAGAAGCCAACGTTCGAGGACGTTGAGGACGAAGAAGAAGATGACACCATGGGGAATTACGATTCAAACTGATACACATGGCGAAGATGTTGACGCTGCTGCTGCTGCGGATGATGATTACATTGCTTTTGTCATATTTGCCTGTCAGAAGACGTTTTTTTATCTACTATATGTGAAATTGTGGTTGCTATGACAACTGAAACCTTATGAACATGTTGTTTAGTATTTTTCTGTGAGAACATCACTTGTTATGTATGATGATTTGTGTTTGGTGATTGTATGACGACTAAAACCTTATGACATTGTTGTTTAGTTGTACTCATATTTGGCTATGAAACTTGAATTTGATGACATAGTTTGTTGTTGGACTGCAATTTGCTCGACGTCTTCGAATGAGAACAAAGCTGACACGACAGGGCCTCTGCTATTTATTTATTTATGAGAAAAAGGGGATAACCCCTGATTTCCATTAATAGAAATCATTAGATGTTCAAAACACTACGCCCAGCCTGCTACACAGGTTTCATTCGTTACTAGTTTCCGCAAAGTGCTCATGTCATAGCCACTAAATACATCACGAGTGCTACATACACTGCAGAGAAAGAGACAATCATCCTACAGAGCACATCGATTTTGCCCATTATCTTCACAAGCTCTTTCATCTCTTCATTGCTTTCAAGGTCGTTCAGCAGCTGTTGCTTGGCCATGATCAGAGGAACTGCATCCTTAACCTTCTGCTCTGCATCTTCCTCTTTTGTCGTTCCCTCAGTTACTTGTCCAACACCCCAACCTGCTGGTATTGGGATTCCTCGGCTAACCAGATAATCAGCATAGTTGCATTCCCCCACATCAACAACTTCCCAGAAATACAAATCACACGAATCTTCCGTTTTTTGCATGAATCAAACTGGAAGATCATCAACCAAACTATTAAAAAAATCAGCAACTGAAAGCAGCAGAACAACACTTAAACATATTATTAACCCATGATTCGGGCATTTGTAGAAGACTCGACCAGGGTTGAGGATTGTGGTTGAGACGCGACGGATGACTCTACGTGATTTGCAGCAGTGGCACCATACCAACGGCAGCGGGTTGCGATGAGCAATCGGCTGCGGTGCGCGTGCCGGCGGGGGTGTGATGAGACCCACAGGTGATGGTATGGGTGGCGACTTGGCGCATATCTGGTTGTTGCCTGCTGAAGAGAAGGTGGACGAGCAGCTAGCGGACATGGTTGTTGCGGCCAGAGCTTCTGATGCTAGGCAGAGTAAGTAGAGAAGAGGAGAAGCGAACGTCGGATATGTCAGTCTCATTACTTACGGAGTAGCATAGCACCATATATAGTCATAGTCTAGGTTTGGATTTGAACCAGCTACAGGAGCACGTCTCTCTTTTTTCTAAAACTTGGCAACTTCTCTTTACTGGTACACTAGCTTGTTCTGTACTCCTTCCCAAGTCTTTGATTTTCTTTTCCTTTTTTTTGCGAGGAAGGAAGGAGGACAAAATTGAGAGTTCCTGGTACTTGAACCCAAGACCTCTCAGTTGAAAACCCAGGGTGCTAGTCACTTATGTGGCGAACGTTCCCTGGGAGGAGGATGGCAGACGAACGCATTTTCCTCGCAATTTTAGTTGCGACACAAGATCGAACGGTCGCAGTTTCGGGAAAGTTATCAGGCCAACGAGCCCAGTTTTTCTTTTCTTCCTATATATAAAAAAGTATGCTACTTGGTGTCGACTTAGTCAACAAACGATTGTGCCAACCTTGACTGTTGGATTGACATTCAACGTTTGTCGTGTTTCTTCAGTCTCTTCTCCCTCGAGCCGCCAAAGCCAAACCAGCGCCGGCAGGACCGCCTGCTCCCGCCTCCCACGGCTGGCTGTGCTGCCGCGCATGCATCATGGCCACATCGGACCCTAAAACTATATGCATCTTCCCCGGCTCCTGTTCATTCCCGTCCGAGGCCTCACCATCGTCCTCCACCTTCGTTTGCTCGCCGCGGCGCCGCCCTCCGGTGTTGTCAACATGGTCAACAACCGAGAGGAATAAGGAGATGACTGTACATGGTGAGGATGACAGTAGGGACCCAGCAGCGCGTGCAATAATCTTGTTTTTTCGGGACGGAGAAGGGTATCAACTGGGTTGTGTGGGACCCATGGCCCATCTATCCCAGGCTTTTATTTCATATATTTAGCACATGATCAGGCCAGTTTGTTTTTTTCCTTTCTGAAAATGGCTAGCCAGCTATTTTGTTTTTTGCAGAATAACCAACGTAGGCCTACTTGCTTTTCTACACCCTGCTGGGCCGGAAATCTTTCAAGAGAAGGAGGGATGCATTTTGCCCAGAAAATGGGCTATAAGTAATAAGAAATGGGCTATAAATAATAAAAATGGGCTGTAAAGTGAAAAAATACAGCAAACAGGCAATTAGTTCCAAAATATTGTTTTCTTTCGGATTTTGATATTTTAAATTTCATTGTTTTTGTGCGGGTAAAATTTCATTGAATTTAAATTAAGGTATATTTAGATTTAAAATTAATTTGAATCTGGCTAGAAATTTCGGGTTGTATGCTGTTTGAGACAGATTTGGAGGCTGACTTGTGGGTCTACTAGGTTGACGTGTACTTTGGCTTTGTCAACTTAGTCCACAAATGATTCTAGCAGCAGTGACTGTTGGATGTTAATCCAACGGCCGTGCTGCTTCTTCAATATCTGATCTTCTTGCTCCAGCCGCCCAAACCAGCGCCGGTGGGACTGCCTGCTCCCGCCTCCCATGGCCGGTTGTGCTGTCGCACAGGCCGCACTGCCCACCCTACTTCATTGCTGGCCAGGCCCTTCCTCTACTCACCCACACCTCCAGTTATTTTCCGGCGACGGCAACCGGACCAGTAAACCCTCGTACTCCCAACCGCATGGGCAACCATTGCCGAGTCTTCCCCGGCTCCGTGTCGTTCCCTTCCTAGGCCTCGCCGTCGTCCACCGCCATGGTGCTCTCGGCGCGGCCTGGTCAACATGGTCAACGAACGACATCCATTGGACGTGGGCTGTACGTGGAGAGGCTGACAGCTGGTCCATGGCCGCACACAAGGAAATGCCTCTTTATTACGTGCAAAATAATGATTCCTCCACCAGACAGCTGGGACCCACCATAAGGGCCTCTGTATTTAGCGAAAAAAACATCCCCCCCCCACTGACAGTTCGGACCCACCAGCTATATCTTCGCATGCAAGAAAGTGCCTCCTTATTACGCACAAAAAAATGAATACCCCCCTGCTAGCTGGGACCCACCATAGTGGGAGGATGACTTGTGGGCCAACTAAGTTCACGGGGACGGAGGGCTTTGTCAACTCAGCCAATATGAACGATTCTAGCTCCAGTGACTGTACGATTTCCATCCAATGGTCGTAGTGCTTCTTCAACCTCTGGTCTTCTTGCTCCAGCCGCCCAAACCAGCGTCGGTCGTGCCGCGTGCTCCTACCACCCGTGGCTGACTCTGATGCCGCGGAGGCCTCACCGCCCCCTACTACTCCCACCATTGGCCAGGCCGTCCCTCTTCTCACCCACACCTCTTGTTATTCTACGGCGATGGCAGCCTCACACCACAGCCAAACCAGTGAACCCTCGTACTCCTCTCCCCACGGGCTTCCAGTACTGCGTCTTCCCCGGCTCCGCGTCATCCCCTTCCTAGGCCTCGCCATCGTCCACCGCTGTGGTGCTCTCGGCATGGCGTGGTCAACATGGTAAAGGAAAGACTTCCATCGGACGTGGACTGTATGTGGAGAGGCTGGCTGCTGGGTCCACGGCCGCAGCAAGGAAGTGCCTCCTTATTACAAAAAAAATAATGATTCCTCCAACTGGCAGCTGGGACCCACCGGATGGGCCACTGTATTTCGCTAAAAAACATTTCCCCCCTAACTGCAGGGACCCACCAGCTATATCTTCGCACGCAAGGAAGTGTGTCCGGCCAAAAAGAAAAAACGATTCGCCCCCCTGACTGCTGGGACCCACCAGCTACATCTTCGCACGCAAGGAAGTGCCTGATAGTCGGGACCCACCTGGTCGAAGCGTACGTAGCGTTGTCATTCTGGTCGCGAACGTGTACGTACATACTGGTGGATGTAGAGGCGCGCACGTGTTGTAGTAGAGGCGCGCATGTAGCATGTACATGTACGTACAGCGGCCACTGTGCAAGAAAGAAAATATGGCCACGTATGTGTACATACAGGCGGCGTCTCGAACGCATACTCGCGCATACCTACGGCCAGGGCTCATGTAAATGGCTGGGTCGAAACGGAGAAACAGCATCATCATCGTGTTCATGGGGAGGAAACTGAATGCGTCGTGTTCATGGGGAGGCAACGGAATGCGTCGTGTTCATCGGGAGGCAACGGAACATGTGGGAGCCAACCGGCTTGGACGGAACAAGCAATGGAAACGAGGCCTGGCGTACCGCAGAACGGAGGAAACGGCCTTGTGTTCGACCGGCCACATTCAAGATGGGATCCTGTTCATCGGGAGCGGTCTGGCGTACTGCAAAACGGAGGAAATAGACCTCCTACGGTCGAAATGGGGGTCCTGTTGATCAGGAGGGGTGTGGTGTACCGCAAAACGGACGAAACGGACTTGTGTTGGAGCGCTACGGTCGAAACGGGGGGTCCTGTTCATCGGGAGGGGTGTGGCGTACCGCAAAACGGGACTCCACGGGATACTGTTCATCTCCACCGTCGACCTCCTCCAGCCTCCACGGGCTATTGTTCATCCACCGTCGACCTCCTCCAGCATCCACCTGCGATTGTTCATCCACGGGCTGTTGTTCATCCAGCCTCCACCGCGTGCTACTCCACCGGCTACTGTTCAACCACCCCTCTCCATGGGCTCCTGTTCGACCACCCCTCCACGGGCTACTGTTCATCCACCCCTCCATCATCTACTATTCATCCAGCCCTCCACGGGGTCGTCCTGTTCATCCAGCCCTCCACGGGGTCCTGTTCATCCAGCCCCAACCGGCTCGATCGATCGGGGTCCTGTTCATCCAGAGCCAACGCCACGGGTCCTGTTCATCAACCCCCACCGCT
>NC_057798.1:488934399-489054322 GCF_018294505.1 Triticum aestivum
TCATCCAAACCCCCCTACAACGCTCACTGTTTATCCAGAGGCAGCATCGATCAGCTTCAGTTAGCAGCAGTAGCGAAGGAATCGCTCGATTGCTCAGGTTCAGTAACGCGTAGCCTGCAGTGCAATCGCTCGAGTTTAGTTAGAGCCCAACGCCTCGCTCGGGTTCAGTTAGAGCCAACGCCTCGCACACACGCGTGTACGTGTACGAGAGAAACGTGCATCGCTCAGCCCCCGACCACCTAACATATCCGAGAACTCCCCGAAATTTTCCTCGCCCTCGCTTCTACCACGGTTTTTTCTGCCATGGACGGCCCAAAGAATGTCATGCAGCTGCGTCTCCGGCCCACCCAGGACGAAAAGCCCATTTTTTGTCATGATTTTTTGTCATAGAAGTAGGATCCCACCACATCTATGATGATACCGGGTTTTGTCACAATTATCGTCATAGAAGTGTCATAGGTATGACAGAAAAAATTCGTTCGGCCCAAAATGTCACGGATGTGTCTTTTTTTTGTAGTGTACAGACTAACCCCTCCAATTTATATATAGACCGGAGGGACCTAGGGTTTGTACAAGGTCGGTTCATCACGGAAGGAAGCTTCCGAACTCTAATCTTGCCGCCTACGTATTGAGAATTCCATCCGGACACAGAGGATAATCTTTAGCTTGATATTGTATGGCCCATCCAACCTGGCCCATACTCCTGGGCCGGACACCTGAGGACCCCTGCTACGTCTTGAGCTTGCGTTGGTTTTCCTTGAAGAGGAAAGGATGATGCAACACGGTAGCGTAAGTATTTCCCTCAGTTTTTGAGAACCAGGGTATCAATCCAGTAGGAGGCTCCTCACAAGTCCCACGAACCTACACAAACAAACAAACAACTCGCAACCAACGGAATAAAGGAGTTGTCAATCCCTTCACGACCACTTGCGAAAGTGAGATCTGATAGAGATAATATGATAAGATAAATATATTTTTGGTATTTTATGATATAGATTGGAAAAGTAAAGATGCAAATAAAAGTAGATTTAAAGCGTATATGATAAAAGATAGACCCGGGGGCCATAGGTTTCACTAGAGGCTTCTCTCAAGATAGCATAAGTATTATGGTGGGTGAACAAATTACTGTCGAGCAATTGATAGAAAAGCGAATAATTATGAGATTATCTAGGCATGATCATGTATATAGGCATCACGTCCGTGACAAGTAGACCGACTCCTGCCTGCATCTACTACTATTACTCCACACATCGACCGCTATCCAGCATGCATCTAGAGTATTAAGTTCATAAGAACAAAGTAACGCTTTAAGAAAGATGACATGATGTAGAGGGATAAACTCATGCAATATGATATAAACCCCATCTTTTTATCCTCGATGGCAACAATACAATATGTGCCTTGCTGCCCCTGCTATCACCGGGAAAGGACACCGCAAGATTGAACTCAAAGCTAAGCACTTCTCCCATGGCAAGAAAGATCAATCTAGTAGGCCAAACCAAACCGATAATTCGAAGAGACTTGCAAAGATAACTCAATCACACATAAAAAAATTGAGAGGAGATTCAAATACTTCTCATAGATAAACTTGATCATAAACCCACAATTCATCGGATCTCGACAAACACACCGCAAAAATAGTTACATCGAATAGATCTCCACAAGAGAGGGGGAGAACATGGTATTGAGATCCAAAAAGAGAGAAGAAGCCATCTAGCTAATAACTATGGACCCGAAGGTCTGTGGTAAACTACTCACAAGTCATCGGAAAGGCTATGGCGTTGATGTAGAAGCCCTCCATGGTCGATTCCCCCTCTGGCGGAGTGCCGGCGAAGGCTCCAAGATGGGATCCCGCGGACACTGGAAGTTACGATGGTGGAAATATTTCTTCGGTGGCTCCCCTGATGGTTTCGGGGTATATGGGTATATATAGGAGGAAGAAGTACCTCGATGGACGCCCGAGGGGCCCACGAGATAGGGGGGCGCCCTCCACCCTCGTGGTCGCCTCGGGAGATTCTTGACTTGCACTCCAAGTCCTCCGGATCACGTTTGTTCCAAAAATCATGCTCCCGAAGGTTTCATTCCGTTTGGACTCCGTTCGATATTCCTTTTCTTCGATATACTGAAATAGGCAAAAAAACAGCAATACGGGCTAGGCCTCCGGTTAGTAGGTTAGTCCCAAAAATGATATAAAAGAGTGAAGTAAGGCCCATAAACATCCAAAACAGGTAATATAATAGCATGGAACAATCAAAAATTATATATACGTTGGAGACGTATCAAGCATCCCCAAGCTTAATTCCTGCTTGTCCTCGAGTAGGTAAATGAGAAAAACAGAATTTTTGATGTGGAATGCTACCTAGCATAACTCTCAATGTATTTTTCTTTATTGTGGCATGGTTGTTCAGATTCAAATGATTCAAGATAAAAGCTTATACAACATAAAAATAGTAATACTTCGAAGCATACTAACAAATAATCATGTCCTATCAAAATAACATAGCCAAAGAAAGCTTATCCCTACAAAATCATATAGTTAGGCCATGTTTCATCTTTATCACACAAAATACTCCCTTTATGCATAACTCCAACGACGAGCCGAGCAATTGGTTCATACTTTTCAACGCTGCTTCAGCCTTTTCAATTCTCATGCGATACATGAGCGCAAGCCATGGACATAACAATATGTGTGGTATATGGTGGTTATGAGGACAAAGAGGGAGAAGATAGTCTCACATCAACTAGGCGTATCAACGGGCTATGGAGATGCCCATTAATAGATATCAATGTGAGTGAGTAGGGATTTCCATGCAACGGATGCACTAGAGCTATAAATATATGAAAGCTCAACAAAAGAAACTAAGTGGTTGTGCATCCCACTTGCTTGCTCACGAAGACCTAGGGTGTTTTGAGGAAGCCCATCATTGGAATATACAAGCCAAGTTCTATAATGAAAAATTCCCAATAGTATATGAAAGTGACAACGTAAGAGACTTTCTATCATGAAGACCATGGTGCTACTTTGAAGCACAAGTGTGGCAAAAGAGATAGTAGCATTCTCCCTTCTCTCTTTTTCTCTCATTATTTTTTTTTCTTCTTTTTTCTTTTTTTCTTTTTTTTATTTTTTTCCCTTTTTTTCTTTTTGGTGGGCTTCTTTGGCCTCCTTTTTTATGGGCTTCTTTGGCCTCTTTTATTTTTTGTAAAGTTCGAAGTCTCATCCCGACTTGTGGGGGAATCATAGTCTTCATCATCCTTTCCTCACTTGGGACAATGCTCTAATAATGAATATCATCACACTTTTATTGATTTACAACTCAAGAATTACAACTCAATACTCAGAACAAAATATGACTCTATGTGAATGCCTCCGGCGGTGTACCGGGATATGCAATAATTAAGAGTGACATGTATGAAAAATTATGAAGGTGACATTGCCACAAATACTATGTCAACTACATGGTCATGCAAAGAGCAATATGACAATGATGGAGTGTGTCATAATAAACGGAACAGTGGAAAGTTGCATGGAAATATATCTCGGAATGGCTATGGAAATGCCATAATAGGTAGGTATGGTGGCTGTTTTGAGGAAGGTAAATAATGGGTTCATGATACCGGCGAAAGTTGCGCGATTTAATAGAGGCTAGCAAAGTGGAAGGGTAAGTGTGCGTATGTCCACGGACTCACATTAGTCATAAAGAACTCATATACTTATTGCAAAAATTTATTAGCCCTCGAAGCAAAGTACTACTACGCATGCCCCTAGAGGGATAGATAGGTAGGAAAAGGCGATCGCTCGTCCCCGACTGCCACTCATAAGGAAAGCACTCAAAGAGCACCCCATGCAACAAATTTGTCACGTAACTTTTACCATACGTGCATGCTACGGGACTTGCCAACTTCAACACAAGTATTTCTCAATTTCATAATTACCCAATTAGCATGACTCTAATATTACCACCTTCATATCTCAAAATAATTATCAAGCATCAAATTGATCCTAGCTTTTAATGCACTTTCTATGATAGTTTTTATTATACCTAACTTGGATGCTCATCATTCTAGGACCAAATTTATAAACATAGCAAATACCATGCTGTTCTAAGAGACTCTCAAAATAATATAAGTGAAGCATGAGAGATCAACAATTTCTTCAAAATTAAGCCACCGCCGTGCTCTAAAAGATATAAGTGAAGCACTAGAGCAAAAGTTATCTAGCTTAAAAGATATAAGTGAAGCACATAGAGTATTCTAATAAATCACAAAACAAGTAGGCTTCTCCCAAAAGGTGTGTACAGGAAGGATGATTGTGGTAAACTAAAAAGCAAATACTAATATAATACACGACGCTCCAAGCAAAACACATATCATGTGGCGAATAAAAATATAGCTCCAAGTAAAGTTACCAATGAACGAAGATGAAAGAGGGGATGCCTTCCGAGGGCATCCCCAAGCTTAGGCTTTTGGCTATTCTTGAATATCTTGGGGTGCCTTGGGCATCCCCAAGCTTAGGCTCTTGCCACTCCTTATTCCATAATCCATCAAATCTTTACCCAAAACTTGAAAACTTCACAACACAAAACTCAACGTGAAATCTCATAAGCTCCGTTAGTGAAAGAAAAATAAATCACCACATAAGGTACTGTAATGAACTCATTCTTTATTTATATTGGTGTTAAACCTACTGTATTCCAAGTTCTCTATGGTTCATACCCTTACATACTAGCCATAGATGCATCAAAATAAGCAAACAACACACGAAAGGCAGAATCTGTGAAAAACAGAATAGTCTGTAGCAATCTGTAATTTTCGGTTACTTCTGGAACTCCACAAATCCTACCAAAATAGGACGTCCTAAGAAATTTATCTATTGATCTACAGCAAAAATAATCAATGCAAAAGCACATTTCTGTGATTTATTGAAATTTTTTCTCGTGAGCGCAAAGTTTCTGTTTTTCAGCAGAATCAAATTAACTGTTACCATAGGTTATCCTGTAGGTTCTACTTGGCACAAACACTAAATAAAACATGAAAACACATCTAAATAGAAAGTAGACAAAATTTATTACTAAAGAGGAACAAAAACAACGGACACAAATAAAAATTGGGTTGCCTCCCAACTAGCGCTATTGTTTAGCGCCCCAAGCTAGGCATAAAAGCAAGGATAGATCTAACTAGTGCAATCTTTGGCACTTAATTCATAAGTAGCTCGCATGATAGATTCATAAGGTAATTTGATTTTCTTTCTTGGAAAGTGCTCCATGCCTTTCCTTAGTGGAAATTGGAATCTAATATTCCCTTCCTTCATATCAATAATCGCGCCAATCGTTCTAAGGAAAGGTCTACCAAGAATAATAGGACAAGAAAGATTGCAATCTATATCAAGAACGATAAAATCTACGGGCACCAAATTTTTATTTTCAACAATGAGAACATCATTGATCCTTCCCATTGGCTTTTTAATGGTGGAATCCGCAAGGTGCAAATTTAAAGAGCAATCATCAAGATCATGGAAACCTAGAATATCACATAAAGTTTTCAGAATTGTGGAAACACTAGCACCCAAATCACATAAAGCAAAACACTCATAATCTTTAATTTTAATCTTTATAGTAGGTTCCCACTCATCATTAAGTTTTCTAGGTATAGAAACTTCCAAATTAAGTTTTTCATCAAAAGATTGCATCAAGGCATCAACAATATGTTTGGTAAAGGCCTTATTTTGACTATAAGCATGAGGAGAATTCACAACGGATTGCAACAAGGAGATACAAATTTCTAAAGAACAATTATCATAATCAAATTCCTTGAAATCCGAGATAGTGGGTTCAATGCTATTTAAAGTTTTGACCTCTCCAATCCCACTTTTACCAATTTAGCATCAAGATCTAAAAACTCTGAATTATTGGGACTCCTTTTAACTAAAGCTGACTCATCTCCAATCCCATCATTATTAAGATTCATATTGCAAAACAAATATCTAATAGGTTACACATCAATAACTTTAAGATCTTCATCATTATTTTCATGGAAACTAGAAGAGCACGCTTTAACAAAGCAATCTTTCTTAGCACGCAATCTAGCGGTTCTTTCTTTGCAATTGCCAATGGAACTTCTCATAGCTTTGAGAGACTCATTGATATCATGCTTAGGAGGAGTAGATCTAAGTTTCAAAGTTTCAACTTCAAGAGAAAGTCTATCAACGTTCCTAGTCAAATCATCAACTTTAAGCAATTTTTCTTCAAGCAGGGCATTAAAATTCTTTTGAGAGATCATAAATTCTTTCACACTATTTTCAAAATCAGAGGGCATCTTATTAAAATTACCATAAGAATTATTGTAGGAATTGCCATAATTATTAGAGGAATTACTAGGGAACGGTCTAGAATTAAAGTTTCCTCTATATGCACTGTTACCAAAATTATTCCTACCAACAAAATTCACATCCATAGATTCATTATTATTCTCAATCAAAGTGGATAAAGGCATATCATTGGGATCAATAGGAGCACTCTTAGTAGCAAACAATTTCATAAGCTCATCCATCTTTCCACTCAAAACATTAATTTCTTCTATAGCATGCACTTTTTTACTAGTAGATCATTCGGTGTGCCATTGAGAATAATTAGCCATGATATTATCAAGGAGTTTTGTAGCTTCTCCTAAGGTGATTTCCATAAACGCGCCTCCCGCGGCCGAATCTAAAAGATTTCTAGAAGCAAAATTCAATCCGGCATAAAAATTTTGTATGATCATCCATAAATTCAAACCATGAGTGGGGCAATTGCGAATCATCAATTTCATTCTTTCCCAAGATTGGGCAACATGCTCATGATCAAGTTGTTTAAAATTAATAATATCGTTCCTAAGAGTGATGATCTTAGCGGGAGGAAACTACTTAGAGATAAAAGCATCTTTGCACTCGTTCCAAGAATCAATACTATTTTTAGGCAAAGACGAAAACCAAACTTTAGCACGATCTCTAAGTGAAAACGGAAATAACTTCAATTTAACAATATCATTATCCGTATCTTTTTTCTTTTGCATCTCACACAAATCAACAAAATTGTTTAGATGGGTAGCGGCATCTTCAGTAGGAAGGCCGGAGAATTGATCTTTCATAACAATAGCAAAGCATCATTGATTTCACAAGACTCAACATCAATAAGAGGAGCAATCAGAGTACTAAGGAAATTATTATTATTGGTATTGGAGAAATCACACAATTTGGTATTATCTTGCGCCATGGCAACAAGTAATCCAACACACAAGCAAACAGAAAAAGGCAAGCGAAAGAGAGAGGAGAAGAAGGCAAGCGGAAAAGAGAGGAGATTAGGAAAGAGAGGGTGAATAAAACGGCAAGGGTGAAGTGGGGGAGAGGAAAACGAGAGGCAAATGGCAAATAATGTAAATGCGAGGGAGATGAGTTTGTGATGGGTACTTGGTATGTCTTGACTTGAGCGAAGACCTCCCCGACAACGGCGCCAGAAATCCTCCTTGCTACGTCTTGAGCTTGCGTTGGTTTTCCTTGAAGAGGAAAGGATGATGCAGCACAGTACCGTAAGTATTTCCCTTAGTTTTTGAGAACCAAGGTATCAATCCAGTAGGAGGCTCCTCACAAGTCCCACGAACCTAGACAAACAAACAAAGAAATCACAACCAACACAATAAAGGGGTTGTCAATCCCTTCACGGCCACTTGCGAAAGTGAGATCTGATAGAGATAATATGATAAGATAAATATATTTTTGATATTTTATGATATAGATTGGAAAAGTAAATATGCAAATAAAAGTAGATTGAAAGCGTATATGATAAAAGATAGACCCGGGGGCCATAGGTTTCACTAGAGGCTTCTCTCAAGATAGCATAACTATTACGGTGGATGAACAAATTACTGTCGAGCAATTGATAGAAAAGCGAATAATTATGAGATTATCTAGGCATGATCATGTATATAGGCATCACGTCCGTGACAAGTAGACCGACTCCTGCCTACATCTACTACCATTACTCCACACATCGACCGCTATCCAGCATGCATCTAGAGTACTAAGTTCATAAGAACAGAGTAACGCTTTAAGAAAGATGACATGATGTAGAGGGATAAACTCATGCAATATGATATAAACCCCATCTTTTTATCCTCGATGGCAACAATACAATACGTGCCTTGCTGCCCCTGCTGTCACTGGGAAAGGACACCACAAGATTGAGCCCAAAGCTAAGCACTTCTCCCATGGCAAGAAAGATCAATCTAGTAGGCCAAACCAAACCGATAATTCGAAGATACTTGCAAAGATAACTCAATCACACATAAAAGAATTCAGAGGAGATTCAAATACTTCTCATAGATAAACTTGGTCATAAACCCACAATTCATCGGATTTCGACAAACACACCACAAAAAGAGTTATATCGAATAGATCTCCACAAGAGAGGGGGAGAACATGGTATTGAGATCCAAAAAGAGAGAAGAAGCCATCTAGCTAATAACTATGGACCCGAAGGTCTGTGGTGAACTACTCACAACTCATCGGAGAGGCTATGGTGTTGATGTAGAAGCCCTCCGTGGTTGATTCCCCCTCCGGCGGAGCACCGACGAAGGCTCCAAGATGGAATCTCGCGGATACAGGAAGTTACGGTGGTGTAAATATTACTTCGGTGGCTCCCCTTATGGTTTCGGGGTATATGGGTATATATAGGAGGAAGAAGTACGTCGATGGATGCCCGAGGGGCCCATGAGACAGGGGGCGCGCCCTATAGGGGGGCGCCCTCCACCCTCGTGGCCGTCTCGGGAGCTTCTTGACTTGCACTCCAAGTCCTCCAGATCACGTTCGTTCCAAAAATCACGCTCCCGAAGGTTTCATTCTGTTTGGACTCCGTTTGATATTCCTTTTCTTCGATATAGTGAAATAGGCAAAAAATAGCAATACGGGCTGGGCCTCCAGTTAGTAGGTTAGTCCCAAAAAATGATATAAAAGTGTAAAGTAAGGCCCATAAACATCCAAAACAGGTAATATAATAGCATGGAATAATAAAAAATTATAGATACGTTGGAGACGTATCAACCCCCGAATCCAGGACTCCCTCAGCCATGAAATCTGAGATAGGATCCATGTATGAGAACAAAGTGCGGACTTTGGTGGACTTTCCCGATGATCGGCAAGCCTAGAGAATAAATGGATATTCAATAAGAAGATTGACGCTGATGGTAATGTTACTGTCTACAAAGATTGACTTGTCGCAAAAGGTTTTCGATGAGTTCAAGGAGTTTACTACGATCAGACTTTCTCAACCGTAGCGATGCTTAAGTCCGTCTGAATCATGTTAGCAATTGCCACATTTTTATGAAATCTGGCAAATGGATGTCAAAACTGCATTCCTTAATGGATATCTCAAAGATGCAACTAGAAGGTTTTGTCGATCCTAAAGGTGCTAACAAAGTGTGCAAGCTCCAGCGATCCATCTATGGACTGGTGCAAGCATCTCGGAGTTGGAATATATGCTTTGATAAGGTGATCAAAGCAATTGGTTTTATACAGACTTGCGGTGAAGCCTGTATTTACAAGAAAATGAGTGGGAGCTCTGTAGCATTTCTGATATTATATGTGGATGACATATTGCTGATCGGAAATGATATAGAATTTCTAGATAGCATAAAAGGATACTTGAATTAGAATTTTTCAATCAAAAAGACCTCGGTGAAGCTGCTTACATATTGGGCATCAAGATCTATAGAGATATATCAAGACGCTTGATAAGATTTTCAATGAGTACATACCTTGACAAGAATTTTAAGGAGTTCCAAATGGATCAGTCAAAGAAGGAGTTCTAGCTTGTATTGTAAGGTGTGAAGTTGAATAAGACTCAGAGCCCGACCACAGCAAAAGATAGAGAGAGAATGAAAGTCATTCCCTATGCCTCAGCCATAGGTTCTATAAAGTATGCCATGTTGTGTACCAAACCTGCTGTGTACCTTGCCATGAGTTTGGCAAGGGGGGGGTACAATAGTGATCCATGAATAGATCATAGACAATGGTCAAAATTATCCTTAGAGGACTAAGTAAATATTTCTCAGTTATGGAGGTGATAAAGATTTCGTCGTAAAGAGTTACATCGATGCAAGCTTTTACACTGATCCATATGACTCTGAGTCTCAATCTGGATACGTATTGAAAGTGGGAGCAATTAGATAGAGTAGCTCCATACAGAGCATTGTAGACATAGAAATTTGCGAAATACATATAGATCTGAATGTGGCAGACCCGTTGACTGAACCTCTCTCAGAAGCAAAACATGATACACCTTAGTACTCTTTGGGTGTTAGTCACATAGCGATGTGAACTAGATTATTGGCTCTAGTAAACTCTTTGGGTATTGGTCACATGGAGATATGAACTATGGGTGTTAATCACATGACGATGCGAACTAGATTATTGATTCTAGTGCATGTGGGAGACTTAAGGAAATATGCCCTAGAGGAAATAATAAAGTTGTTATTTTATATTTCCTTATTCATGATAATGGTTTATTATTCATTCTATAATTGTATTGATCGAAAACTTAAATACATGTGTGAATACATAAACAAATATCGTGTCCCTAGTGAGCCTCTACTAGACTAGCTCGTTGATCAAAGATGGTTAAGGTTTCCTAACCATGGACATGTGTTGTTATTTGATACGGGATCACATCATTAGAAGAATGATGTGATGGACAAGACCCATCCATTATGTTAGCATAATGATTGTTCAGTTTATTGCTATTGCTTTCTTCATGTCAAATACATGTTCCTTCGACTACGAGATTATGCAACTCCTGGATACCGGAGGAATACCTTGTGTGCTATCAAACGACACAACGTAACTGGGTGATTATAAAGATGCTCTACAGGTATCTCCAAAGGTGTTTGTTGAGTTGGCATCAATGAAGATTAGGGTTTGTCACTCCGAGTATCGGAGAGGTATCTCCGGGCCCTCTTGGTAATACACATTATAAGAAGCCTTGCAAGCAAAGTGACTAATGAGTTAGTTGCAAGATGATGTATTACAGAATAAGTAAAGAGACTTGTCGGTAACAAGATTGAACTAGGTATAGAGATACCGACGATCGAATCTCGGGCAAGTAACATATTGATGGACAAAGGGAATTATGTATGTTGTCATAACGGTTCGACCGATAAAGATCTTCGTAGAATATGTAGGACCCAATATGGGCATCCAGGTTCCGCTATTGGTTATTAATCAGAGAGGTGTCTCAGTCATGTCTACATAGTTCTCGAACCCGCAGGGTCCGCATGCTTAACGTTCGTTTACGATATAATGTTATATGAGTTATATGTTTTGGTGACCGAATGTTGTTCGGAGTCCGATGAGATCACAGACATGACGAGGAGTCTCGAAATTGTCGAGAGGTAAAGATTGATATATAGGACGATGGTATTTGGACACCGAAAGTGTTTCGGGGCGTACCGGGAAGGAAACGGGTCATCGGAAGGGGTTCCGGGCACTCCCCCCCCCCCCCCGGGAAGTTATGGGCCTTATGGGCCAAAGGAGGGGAGAGACCAGACCACAAGGGGGCTGGTGCACCCCCTCCCTTGTTTGGCCAGCCCTAGGGGGACGCCTAGCACACAACAGACAATTGCCTAGCCGTGTGTGGAGCCCCCTCCACTGTTTACACCCCCGGTCATATTTTCGTAGTGCTTAGGTGAAGCCCTGCGAAGATAACTTCACCATCTCTGTCTCCACGCCGTCGTGCTGCCAGAACTCATGTGCTACCTCGCCGTCTTGCTGGATCAAGAAGGCGGAGGACGTACCGAGCTAAACGTGTGCATAACGCGGAGGTGTCGTACATTCGGTACTTGATCGGTTGGAGCGCGAGGAAGTTTGACTATATCAACCACGTTGTTAAACGCTTCCGCTTACAATCTACGACACACTCTCCCCTCTCATTGCTATGCATCTCCATGAATAGATCATTGCGTGTGCGTAGAATTTTTTTTTGTTTTCCATGCAACGTTTCCCAACACGTGGGCGTCCATGACCACCAGTGGCCACGGCTCATACTCCGGCTCGGGCGTGGGCGCGGCGACCTGCACCCCGTTTGATTCAGCCAACGGTAGAGGCAGGCCATGCCACATGGCGAGCTCGTCAAGCTGGAGTCCTCGAGGGATTTCTTATAGGCCTCACCCTCCTCCTCCTCCTCCACCACCACTAGCCCACGGGGCGGCTCCTGCACTGGAGCATGTGCACGCTATGGATGCCGTGGAGAACAGGGCTCTGGTCCGCCGAAGTATGATCGATGCCGCTGGTCGTGCTTGTCGGTGAATTGTGGGGTAACACAACATAAAACAATATATTTTTTCGGTCCTACACACCACCCCGAGACCACTATGAAGATGCATACAAGGTTAGATCTGATCCGACTCGGAGTGCAGTGGAAGAAGAGTGACGAAGATCGTTGGTACATATTCTATAGTTAGGATTTACAACCTCCCAACTGCAAGAATTTTCTTCATCGAACAAAGACCAAAAGTACAATCTCTCCACCTAGTTGCACGTATAAGGTGTCACCGATCCAGCGGCGCTTCGCCGCCCACAAATAATCAGCACCGGAGGCTAGGCAGACTTGCGACACAACGAAACTATTTTGTGGAGTAGCTAGAGAGAGATGACAGATGATTGCATGCCATTGTTTGAGAGATGAAGTGCTCAACTTGTGTGGGAATTTTGAATGACCGCCTCCTCTATTTATAGATGGAGAGGGGGGTGAAAGGAGGTAGCCCAAAGAGCCCTCCCACAAAAAGATTGCATAGTGTCTACCCTCACATTATATAACGGGCCTAGGATACAAGTGCCAGTAGGACACGACTTCATACCATGTAAACATAATACAACTTAAAATCCAATTGTAACCTACCTTGTACACAATATTCGACATAACTTCAATAGGATGAGCGTGTATGTGTTATCTTCTCATGCTTTTATTGGTGTGTGTGTGTGTGTGTGTGTGTGTGTGTGTGTGTGTGTTATGTTGGTCTAACTTATTCTTCATTAGCATGGCGAGACTAAACTTTCACATTCCTTGTCATGCATTAATGAGTTAGATGGGCCTTTAGGATTATTATTTTTTGCAGGATAGATGGGCCTTTAGGATTTAAACTAGGAATTATCAATGGAAGATAAATGGACTAGGCCCAATAATTTGAACATACTTATTTATTCCAACATCCCTATGTAGCACTACATGCTCGCATTTATCAATCTCTCACCATGTTGAACATCAATTGTAATATTGATGATAACAATAGCTAGTCAATGGAACAACCTAATCAAAATTGTTGTCTGAGAATGAATAATTCAGTAGAACCTTGCGATCTTACAAAAATGAAAGTAGTTCTTTGGTCAGTTTGTCGCTCTGCCGCGTCAGGAGCACATACTTCGAAGAAAATATCAAGTTGGAGATTCTTTGTTTGCACTAGTGCGCCATCTTGACTACGCTTGCTTTGATAGCTGATTAGATATGCCTAATCAAGCAACTACAAGCTCTTGGGCATACCTCTTCAGATTTTTCTTCCCTATCCCACGCAAACTCTCCTCTCCCTTCAAGCTTTATCGGTGAGCCCATGGATTTGTCTTCCCTCTACCCGCCGCTCCGGCGGTCGGTGGCGGGGAGGAGAATTTTGGTGCTTCGGATATACTCTGGTTAGTAGTTTTAGTTTTTTAGTCCTCGCATGTGCGGCGCTCGGATAAATGATGACATCTTTTCTTTGAGTTTGTCTTCCGAGCACCAATACTCCTCGAGGTCATTCATCTGTACATACTCGACGGAGCTCCGGCATAGACGTTGGCGTCTTCTTGACGCGGTCAGGTTAGGCTTTATCGTTATATGCTGAGATTTTGGTGTTAGGTGTTTCAGATCTAGTCAAGAGTTTAACGACAATGACTACGACTCCAGCCGCCGGGCCTTAGGGGCAAATGCATGAAGATATTTCGGCTGTCATCAACAAGGTCAAGCTGACTTCGATAGGGAAGCGGCGACAACGACATGTCGGCGGTAATGGTCGTCGAGTGTCTCCAACTCTCGGTATAATTTTTTCATGTTTGAGATTCTTGATACTTCCAATGAACTTTGATAAATTATTATTTTTGCGAACACGCAACAGTGTATTAAGATAGAGGAGAAAAATAGTACAGAGTAGCTACAAACAGGGGCATACGATGCTCGTGCACGGGCTCGGATTATCAGCGTATGATACAATACAGTGCCCTGCGGCCGGTGCAAGACTAATAAAGCTACCTGTCGCCAGATACGACTCAGCTGTGAGAGCATCTTCACTCGCCCCCCAACAGGCCCCCAAAAGGCGTTTTCTTTTACCGCCGTCGTCTAAAAATCAGCCTAGTGGCATCCCTAGAAGCCCAAATTTCATCGGTTAGGGCTAAAATTGATGCCGGTGGAACCAGGACGAACCCGGCGCGCTGGGGGGTGCCCGGGGCGCCGCGGGAAGTGTTTTTGGCGTGAATTGATGGCGGGCCCGCCGAGTCAGTGACCAACCACGTCTCGTCTTCCTCAACGCCTCGTTTCCCACGGAGAACCAATGCCAAGGCCGCCGCCGGTCAGCCTTCCATTGATTCCCCACGGGCGACGCGTCGTCCACCTCACGCCACGCGTACACACATGTCTATCACCCCCCGGTGGCTATGAAAAGCCACCCCTCCTCGCCGGTAGACGCACTATCCTTCACCCGCTGTCCCTTTCTCGTCGTCGCCGCCCCATCCCGTCTTTCTTTCCCCGACACCAGCCACCACGTCTACGTCCTCTTATGGGTGAGTGTTTCCCCGACGACAGTGCGACGGCCAACGGCTTCGATCGCCGCACCCTGCCCGAGTGGGAGGCGCACCTCCTCCACCAGTCCAACTACCCGGCGGCGCCAGACATGCACGCGACGGGGGGGTGGAGGCTCAGCGTCGGAGGCGTCCCAGTCCCCCTGCAGCCCAACGTCAACCACACCGCCAAGTTCCACGACGAGGTCGAGCGCGTCCGCGCCTCCCTGCCGGAGGAGGTGCGCGGCCGCCCGGAGTACGCCGCCGTCAAGCACGACAGCTGGGTGGCGTACTTCCAACGCCGCCATGAGGAGCAGCTCGCCTCCACCAACAACGCGCTGGTGAGGGGGCGCCACAACGCCGACGGCCGCCGCATGTGGTGGGGTGTCCCCTGGCGGACGTTGCACTTCGTCCTCGAGCACCTCAAGGGCGGCAACCAGCCGTCGCTCCAATACCCGGTGGCCCCGGCGCCTGTTGTCGTTGTTCTAAGTCTGACAGTAGTGTAGGGGGGTACTGATGGAGAGGCAAGATCCTAGCTATGGAGTAGTTGTATACGCAAGAGTTTTACGAGTTCAGGCCCTTCTCGAAGGAAGTAACAGCCCAACGTCTCGGAGCCCGAAGGCGGTCGACTGGATTATATGCGTATGAGTTACAGGGGTGCGAACCCTTTACACTGAGGAGCGGGGTGGCTTATATAGAGTTCGACAGACCCCTCCAGCCCTCAGTTATGTATGGTTTAAAGTACATTAAGACAGGGGGTTACTGGTAACGCCCACATAAAGTACTATGAAGACCATAAAGGCTACTTAATGACAGACCATTTCACGCAGAGTGACTTTAGATCTCCTGGCTGTCGAGTGATTGGCTTCACGGTCGAGTGTCCTCGAGTCCGTCGAGTGGAACACTCCTGAGTCGATTAACAGGTGATTTCTTCTAAAGATGCCCTTGGGTGGGGTAGTTTGGACAGGTCCATGACCCTACCCTAGGTACATAGCTTCATCATTAGCCCCCGAATGGATCGAGGTTTGAGTGGGGAAGGAGTTGAGAACTCTTCCGACCCATTTCTTGTGCTATGAATATGTCTTGTCTTGGATCAATGAACTTTAGGTGACGGCGCCAACTTCTTTTTCAGTCGCCTTGATCCATTCTTTGTATCTGTCGAGTGAAGTTTTTGCTTAGAGAGCTCCGAGTGAAAGAGTAGAGGAGATCTTCCACCTGACGAGTTGTTCAGCAATCCGCGGATTTTGTGGGATTCGAATTTTGGGAAGCGCGCGGGACGGGGCGAAGCCGCAACAACCGCATGGGATAAGGCAGGGACGCCTCGATCTCCGCGCCACCTTTTTCGCCACGTACCGCACGCGCGACTGTTGCGGGATTTGACAGGATCGCCCGGGCCTACATGTCAGCTACTCGGAAGCGGCCTTATATAAGACGTCGGGCGGGGGTTTCGAACAGTGCGGCCCCATTCCCTTCCCCCTTCTCCCGATTCACCCGCCGCGCTCGCCTCCGCCCTAGCGCCGCTGCTTTGTGCATGCTTCACCGGCGACGATGGTGAAGGAGAAGACGGTGGCTTTGGAGCGGGCGAAGAAGGCGACGACGAAGGCTAAGGGCAGGGCGACCAGTCGGGGCGGATCTTCGTCAAGCTCCGGCCTGCCCCGGGGCTGGATCCAGGGCGACTGGATCCGCTCAACGATCCGTCAGAAGGACCTCAACGACCTGGCCGATGAAGGACTGATCCTCCATGGATCAGTGAGGCTTCCGGGGAACGAGTGGGAGCCGCAACCTCAGGAGGGTGAGTGTGTCCTCTTGGCCACCCACATCGACCGTGGATTTTCCCTGCCTCCTCATCCTTTCTTTTGGGGGTTTCTGAACTTCTTTGGGGCACAACTCCACCATTTCACTCCCAACTCTATCGCGTATCTTGCCGCTTTCGTGTCGTTGTGCGAGAACTTCCTGGGTTGTCGGCCTCATTGGGGTCACTTCAAACACATTTTCACATGTCGCTCACAAACGGTGAAAAAAGCCCATCCGAGTGATGAGAGAACCCAAGTGATTCAGATGTGCGGTGGCCTCGGAGTTCAGATGAGGGGTAAAAGCGCCTTTCCGGCCATGGTCCTTCCCGACTCGGTTCGTGGATGGCAGTCGACCTGGTTTTACTGCAAAGACCAGCCGATGCCAGGGCAGTCGACTGGACTCCCTCCTTTTTCTATGGACCGAGTGGGGAAGCCTTCTTCTTTGAAGGTGATCCCGGAAGAGAAAGCGCAAGTTAAAGTGTTGGTCGAGCGTGTAGTTCAGCTTATCCGTGACGGGGTGACCGGCATGGATCTCCTGGAAGTCTTCCTTCAGCGACGCATCCAGCCTCTTCAATACCGAGACCATCCGATGTGGATGTATTCTGGCACCGAAGACACCACTCGGGTCCACCCGGAGGAGGTCGAGGTGCCACACTGGAGAGGTGGATGACTGCCATCACAGGGAACAAAGACAACCCTTGAGGGGCCAGGAGGATTCCTCCACTCGACCAATCATACGAGCCAGACAAGGTACAGTTCTGTTTCTCCGACTGCTGATCCTACTTCCTTCATTCCGTTTTTGTTAGGATACAGTCGACTGACTTTTTCTTTGCTCGTTGTTTTCCAGATCACCACTGGGATGTACTCGATGCCCAACGGGGCACAAGAACCGGTCAAAGAGGAGGAGGCGAGCGGAGGCGAAAGCCAGGAGGAGTGGCAGTCCGACGCCGAGGGGGACGAAGATGACGACGACTCTGCTGGAGAGGAGGAGGAATCGGAGGGGGAAGAGGAGGAGGAAGCCGACCCTGCTCGCACGGAAAGGAGATCCAAGCTCTCTCACGACCCCTCAGTCGAGCGTGGCAAAGCACCTGTGCCTGCGGGATAGTCGACAAAGCGCCCTCGGACATCTTCCCCTGCTCCGACTGAAAAAGCTCCGAAGCATCCCCGAGCGGCATCGTTGAAGCCATCGAAGGCCCTGCCCAAGATGAAGGTGGCCATTCCCACGATTTCTGGGTAACAACAGAACTCGTGTTTCCTCGTCTAGCATGGGTAGACTCTTGGTCCACTCGTTGGTTAACTGACTGATTTCCGAAACCTGCAGTGCCGCTACCTCCAAGACCTCCACCAAGAACAACGATCAAGAGATGGAAGACGCTGCTACCTCCAATCCTGGTACGCTCTCTGTATTTTCTTTTCTGGTCGATTGAATCTTCGTTTTCAATTCTTTGGATTTATCTTGCAGCTCCTCATCACGTCATTGATCTCCCTGATGACGATGACGAGGTGCCACTGAGGGCGAGGAAGAATAGAAAAGCCCCAGCCGGCAAGGCCACTCAGACTGCGACAACACCTGAGGTACAGGTTCAAGAAGGAGGCGACATTGCTCGGCATTCTATGACCTTCGCTGTGCCGCTGACGAGTGCCCGGCCTTCGTCGTCGACTGCTGAACCGCCCTCCCTTTTCGCCACACACCACGTCCCAGAGGATCAAGTGGGTGCTGCTAAGGAGGCTATACGCCAGGCGGGAATTATGATGGAGCAGGTGAAGGCGATCCGGGAAGCCAGCCAAGCGGCCTATGATGCAAGCTCAGCCCTTCAGAGCAACGTCCAGGTCAGTTGGTAACCGCCTGTTCTGTTAGGATATGTTATCTCAAGACTTCCTTTCGGAAAAATCTTTGAGTCTGACTGTACACCCACTAGGTGTGTCGATTGAATTTGTAGACTGGTGGGGGCACGCTGAGTGCAACCACTGGGTGTAGTCCCCGAGACTATGGTGGACTCCTGACAGTCGACTGTAGTCTTTGTAGTTGGAATTTCTCTACTCGGTCTGGTCGGACCATGTCAAGTGGAACATTAGGACCGGTGGGGGCACGCTGAGTGCACCCACTGGGTGTAGTCCCTGAGACTATGGTGGACTGCTGGCAGTCGACTGTAGTCTGAAGAACTCTCTCTCTCTTTTTTAGATCATGATGAGATCTCTTTGTTCCTCTCGGTCGACTGACCGGATTAGGTCGATGGAACTAGTGGGGGCACGCTGAGTGCACCCACTGGGTGTAGTCCCCGAGACTACTGTTGAATATTTTGATTCGACTGTAGTCTTAGAGATGCTACAGTTTTTCTCTTAGTTACTCGGAAGTAACTTCTCTTTGATATCTGTCGACTGACTCTTTGCAGAAATCTTGCGAGCTCGTGGCCCGTTATACTGAGTTGGAAAAGAAGCACATCCGGCTCGATCTTGATTTGAAACTTGTTCAGGAGAACTTTCAGAAAGCAAAGGACGAGGCAACAGGTACGATTGGTGAGAACTTGACGACTGTTTTCGTCTTTCTGCTCATTATTGATTCTGAACTATTTGTCATTTCGCAGAAAAAACGAAGGTGGCTCTGAACAAGAAGGACCAGGAACTTGCTAAAGCGCAGAAGGCTGCTTTGGATAAAACGAAGCTCGCGGAAGAGAAGCTGGCTTCAGTCGGCAAACTCGAAGAAGAGAAAGCCAACCTGAAAGTTGTTCTCGACGCGGCCAACAAGGAAGTCAGCCGTCTGAAGAATGACAAGATTGCTCTGAGTGACAAGGCTAGTGAGCTGGTGGGGAAGAAGAATGATTTGGAAGCTTATCTGGGAGGGCTCGCTAAGAAGTTGTTCCTCATGCTTGAAGGTAACCTCTCTCACCCAACTGACTTGCTATCGTCGACTCGTCGCAGTACTGTTGGTTCATCTTTGGCTTGTGTGTACAGAATTCTGCCAAAATTTCGAGGAGGAGACCAGTCGAGTGGAGACAGGTTTGGATCCGATCAACTCTCCAATGAAGGATGAAACTGCCATGAATGTGCTCCGACTAGAGTCTCATGTCGCTGGAGTGGTCGACTATCTTGCTCGACTGAAAGTTGCGGCGTCACGGATCGACACGACTCTGGCCGAGAGAGACGCTTCAACTTGACCTCGAGTCTCTGATGACTCGACTGAATGAGGTCCTAGGTCGAGTGCAAGAATGGAAGAAGTCCTCTACCAGGTGTGGCGCTGATGTTGCTCTATCTCTGGTCCATGTTCACTGCAAGGACGCATGAGAGGAAAAGTTGGCGTCCCTCAAGGTGGCTAATACTAAGAAGCATGACTTCCAACCTTTCATGGAGACCTTCATTGCCGCTGCCACTCGGATTGCAGATGGAATTGACCTGGACCAGTTCGTCGCGCCTTCCAGTCCTCCACCGAAGGAATAAAAAACTTCCATGCTTGACGCTTTAAATTTGCCTCGGAATGCCGAGTGATTTTGTAACCGATAAACTTTAACAGGCTTCCCGCCTGAGCACTTCTGAACCCGTAGGGTGTTATCTGAACTTGGCTTTGCCGTTGAATATGCTTGCGTTTGTCTTTGAGCGAACCTTGTTCTCCACTTGGAATATATTTCAGTGCTTGATATGTACTCTTGCAGGTTGGAGCACAGATTGCAGTCGACTTGCGCCCTTGCGGGTCAGGATGGAGCGCACATTGTATTTGTGTCGAAGCTTGAAGGAGAAGGTAGTAGTCGACCTGCACATCATTGTCCTTGCAAAGCGCACATTGTACTTGTGCCGGAGCTTGAAGGAGAAGGTAGCAGTCGACCTGCACCTCGTCATCCTTGCAGAGCGCACATTGTATTTGTGCCGTAGCTCGAAGGAGAAGGTAGCAGTCGACCTGCACCTCATCGTCCTTGCAGAGCGCACATTGTATTTGTGTCGTAGCTCGAAGGAGGAGGTAGCAGTCGACCTGCACCTCATCATCCTTGCAGATCGGGATGAATTTTGTACTTAGGCGAGTGTTGGACTGTAGCTAAGCCTCCGAGTGAGAGGTTTGCTCTTCACTCGGTAGGAATTTAAATACTTAGGCGAGTACTGGACTGCAGCTAAGCCCCCGAGTGAGAGGTTTGCTCTTTGCTCGGTAGGATTTTAAATACTTAGGCGAGTACTGGACTGCAGCTAAGCCCCCGAGTGAGAGGTTCGCTCTTCACTCGGTAGGATTTTAAACACTTAGGCGAGTACTGGACTGCAACTAAGCCCCCGAGTGAGAGGTTCGCTCTTCACTTGGTAGGATTTTAAACACTTAGGCGAGTACTGGACTGCAGCTAAGCCCCTGAGTGAGAGGTTCGCTCTTCACTCGGTAGGATTTTAGACACTTAGGCGAGTACTGGCCTGCAGCTAAGCCCTCGAGTGAGAGGTTCGCTCTTCACTCGGTAGGATTTTAAACACGTAGGCGAGTACTGGACTGTAGCTAAGCCCCCGAGTGGGAGGTTCGCTCTTCACTCGGTAGGATTTTAAGCAGCGCACATTGTATTTGTGCCGTAGCTCCGAAGGAGAAGGTAGCAGTCGACCTGCACCTCGTCGTCCTTGCGGATCGGGATGAATTTCATACTTAGGCGAGCACTGGACTGCGGCTAAGCCCTCGAGTGGGAGGCAGACTCTCCACTCGACATGATTTTTCAAACTTAGGCTAGCACTGGGCTGCAGCTAAGCCTCCGAGTGGGAGGCAGACTCTCCACTCGGTAGGATTTCTCAAACTTAGGTGAGCACTTGGCTGCAGCTAAGCCTCCGAGTGAGAGGCAGACTCTCCACTTGGTAGTATTTCTCAAACTTAGGTGAGCACTGAGCTGCAACTAAGCCTCCGAGTGGGAGGCAGACTCTCCACTCGGTAGGATTTCAAATACTTAGGCGAACACTGGGCTGCAGCTAAGCCTCCAAGTGGGAGGCAGACTCTCCACTCGGTAGGATTTCTCAAACTTAGGCAAGCACTGGGCTGCAGCTAAGCCTCCGAGTGAGAGGCAGACTCTCCACTCGGTAGGATTTCTCAAACTTAGGCGAGCACTGAGCTGTAGCTAAGCCTTCGAGTGGGAGGCAGACTCTCCACTCGGTAGGATTTCAAATACTTAGGTGAACACTGGGCTGCAGCTAAGCCTCCGAGTGGGAGGCAGACTCTCCATTCGGTAGGATTTCTCAAACTTAGGCGAGCACTGAGCTGCAGCTAAGCCTCCGAGTGGGAGGCAGACTCTCCACTCGGTAGGATTTCAAATACTTAGGCGAAGCGGGTTCACGGCTAAGCCTCCGAGTGAAAGGCTTGCTTGTCACTCGGTAGGAATTTTTTTTTACAAACTTAGGCGAAACGGATTCGCAGCTAAGCCACCCACATGGGGATTTCTTACATAAACAAAAGCAACAACAATCAATGGAGAAAATTATAACACTTTTGTCTTTGATAAACAAACTACAGGAGTATTTTATTACATCTCATCCGAGTGAGTACTTAAGAGTAAAAGGGGCGGAGCAGATCCACATTCCAAGCTCGTGGCTCATCAATCTGGCGACCGACATTGTACAGACGGTACGCTCCATTGTGGAGAACTTTGGTGGTGATAAGGGGCCTTCCCAAGTAGGGGCAAGTTTGTGTGGCTTATGTTGATCCACTCGGAGGACCAAATCTCCCTCTTGGAAGGATCGACTCTTCACGTTTCTGGCATGGAATCGACGCAAGTCCTGCTGATAGATGGTCGATCGGATCAAGGCCATCTCTCTTTCTTCTTCTAGAAGGTTGACTGCGTCCTGCCGTTCTTGTTCTGCTTCATCTTCAGAGTAGAGCTCGATTCGGGGTGCATTGTGAAGCAGGTCACTCGGCAGAACTGCTTCTACTCCATAGACCAGAAAGAATGGAGTTCTCCCAGTCGACCGATTGGGAGTAGTCCTTAGTCCCCAAAGGACTGATGGAAGTTCGCCGACCCACGCGCCTGTTGCGTGTTTGAGATCGCGCATCAACCAGGGTTTCAGTCCTTTGAGAATTAGGCCATTTGCTCTTTGTGCTTGTCCATTCGTCTGGGGGTGAGCGACGGAGGCGTAGTCGACTCGTGTGCCTTGAGAAGCACAAAAGGTTTTGAATTGGTCGGAATTGAAGTTTGACCCATTATCGGTGATGATGCTATGCGGAACTCCATATCTGAATATCAATTCTCTGATGAAGCTGATCGCAGTGCTGGCATCGAGACTCTTGATGGGTTTTGCTTTGATCCACTTAGTGAACTTGTCGACTGCCACCAGTACATGGGTGAAGCCGCTCCTGCCAGTCCTCAGTGGTCCAACCATATCTAATCCCCAGACATCGAAGGGCCGGGCGAGTGGAATGGTCTTCAAGGCTGAGGCAGTTTTGTGCGACAGATTGCAGTAGAACTGGCATCCTTCACACTTATCGACTATCTCTTTTGCCATTTCATTTGCTCTGGGCCAGTAAAAACCCGCTCGGTATGCTTTAGCCACGATGGTCCGGGAGGACGCATGGTGGCCACAGGTCCCCGAGTGGATATCGTCAAGAATTATCTGACCCTCTTCTGGCGTTATGCATTTCTGGCTGGCTCCTGTCGCGCTTTCTCTGTACAACTGTCCCTTCATCACAGTAAAGGCTTTGGATCGACGGACGATCTGTCGAGCCTCTTCTTCATTCTCTGGGAGCTCTTTCCTTAGGATATACACAATGTACGACACTGTCCAGTCGGGAGTGATAACCAAGAATTCCATGACCAGGTCAACCACGGCTGGGATTTCGACTTCAGTCGGATCCGTGGCACTTTTTGGCTACGGAGCTTCCTCGGTGAAAGGATCCTCTTGAACTGATGGTGCATGGATATGTTCCAAAAAGACACCACTGGGAATGGCTTCTCTCTTGTAACCTATCTTTTCCAAGTCATCGGTTGCTTGATTTTTCAATCGGGGTATATGATGAAGCTCTAACCCCTCGAATTTCTTCTCCAGCTTTCTTACTCATTACAGTAACCAGTCATGGCTGGGCTTCTGACATCCCACTCCTTCATCACTTGGTTTACCACCAAATCCGAGTCACCGTAGACCATGAGGCGACGAATGCCGAGTGAAATGGCCATATGCAACCCATACAAAAGTGCTTCATATTCTGCTTCGTTGTTGGAGGAATCAAAGTGAATCTGGAGTACATATCTGAGCTTGTCTCCTCGGGGGGAAACCAACACTACCCCAGCACCAGAACCGTTCAGCATCTTAGAGCCATCAAAGAACATGGTCCAGTGCTCCGAGTGTACTTGAGTCGACAGTTGCTGTTCGGTCCACTCGGCGAGGAAATCTGCTATTGCTTGTGACTTGATAGCTTTCTTTGCCTCAAATCTGATATCTAGGGGAAGGAGTTCAATCGCCCTTTTCACCACTCGACCAGTTGCATCTCTATTGTGCAGAATCTCTGACAATGGGGCGCCGCTGACGACTGTAATGGTATGGTCAAAGAAGTAATGAGCAACTTTCTTTGTGGTCATATAAATCCCATATACAAGCTTCTGATAGTGAGGTTATCTTTGCTTTGATGGGGTCAGAACTTCAGAAATATAATATACTGGGCGCTGAACTTTGAAGGCTTTTCCTTCTTCTTCCCACTCGACCGTAAGTACTGTACTGACGACTTGTCCTGTGGCTGCAATGTAAAGCAGCAAAGGCTCTTTGCTGATCGGAGCAGCAAGCACCGGCTGGGTGGAAAGCAGGGCTTTTAGCTCTGCAAACGTTGCATCAGCTTCAGGAGTCCACTCGAACTTGTCTGACTTCTTCATCAGTCGGTAAAGGGGCAATGCCTTTTCATCGAGACGAGAGATGAATCGACTTAAAGCGGCCAAGCAACCAGTAAGCTTCTGAACATCGTGCACACGGACAGGTCGTTTCATTCGGAGTATAGTGCCCACTTTCTCTGGATTTGCGTCGATCCCTTGTTCGGAAACGAGAAAACCAAGTAATTTTCCGCCAGGAACTCCGAATGTGCACTTTGATGGATTAAGCTTGATATCGTACCTCCTGAGGTTGGCAAATGTTTCAGCGAGGTCAGTTAGCAGGTCGGAACCTTTTCATGACTTGACCATAATGTCATCCATATATGCTTCCACATTCCGACTGATTTGAGTGAGCAAACACTTCTGAGTCATCCTCATGAACGTGGCTCCGGCATTCTTGAGGCCGAATGGCATGGTGACATAACAGAAGCACCCGAATGGGGTGATGAAAGCTGTTTTGATCTCATCAGGTCCATACCGACGGATCTGATGGTACCCCGAATAGGCGTCTAAGAAATACAATCGCTCACATCCCGCAGTCGAGTCGACTATTTGATCGATGCGGGGGAGAGGAAAATGATCTTTCAGGCAGGCCCGATTGATATGTTTAAAGTCAATGCACATGCGAAGTGGCTTGTCCTTCTTGGGGACCATGACAACATTGGCGAGCCACTCGGAGTGGTAAATTTCTCGGATGAACTTTGCTGCTAAGAGCCGAGCTACCTCTTCGCCAATGGCCTTCCTTTTCTGGACGGCAGACCGTCGCAGATGTTCTTTGACAGGTTTTGCCTTTGAGTAGACCCGTAGACGGTGCTCAGCCAGTCCCCCGGGAACACCCGGCATGTCAGAAGGTTTCCATGCGAAGATGTCCCAGTTCTCACGGAGGAACTGGATGAGCGCTTCTTCCTATTTGGGGTCGAGCGTTGTGCAGATATTAGTCGGGGCAGCATTGGGATCGGTCGGGTGGATGTGAACCGGTTTCGTCTCACCGGGCGACTGAAAAGGTGACTCCGTAGCGGGCTTCTTAGCTCGCAACAAATCACTCGGGTCTGCATTTTTTTGATGTTCCTGCCACTCTTCTGCTACCATCTGAGCATCGGAGATTTTTGAGCCCTTCTGAAAGCACTCTTCCGCCATCTTGCGATTGCCAGTAACAGTGATCACACCCTTAGGGTCAGGCATCTTCAATTTGAGGTACACGTAACACAGTCGAGCCATAAAACGTGCATAAGCTGGCCTGCCCAAAATAGCATGATAGGCACTCTGGAAATCCACGACTTCAAATGTCAACTTTTCTTTGCGGAAATTCTTGGAATCACCAAAAACCACATCGAGAGCAATCTGGCCGAGTGACGCGGCCTTCTTGCCAGGAATAACTCCATAGAAACTCATGTTGCTTGTACTGATTCTGGACATCGGAATGCCCATCCCTTTCAGTGTCTCCGTGTACAGTATATTCAAACTACTGCCGCCATCCATCAAGACCTTAGTCAGTCGAGTGCCTTCGACAACTGGATCGACCACCAGAGCTTGCCTCCCAGGGGTGGCTATGTGTGTCCGGTGATCTAACTGGTTGAATGTGATGGCCGTCTGAGACCACTTCAGATAATTGGGTGTCGCCGGAGCAACCATATTCACCTCTCAGTTTATAACTTTTAGTCGACTTTTGCTTTCAACGTCAGCAAAAATCATCAGGGTGGAATTGACCAGGGGATATCCATCATCACTATCTTCTTTGTCATCAACTTTGTCCGACTCTTTTTCCTTGTCCTTGGGCTGCTTCCCCTGGAACTGCTGGATCAAGAGCCGACACTGCCGAGTGGTATGCTTCGGGTAAATGAAATTACCCTCCTCATCTTTCTTCGTGTGGATGTGACACGGAAAATCCATCACGTCATTTCCTTCTTTAGCCTTCACTTTCTTGGGGTTCCAATGCCCCTTGGGCTTCCCTTTAAACTTTTCCTGAGTCACGGCTAAGGCTTCTCCAGGAGCAGTTGGCTTGGCTTTCCGTTTCTGCTTCCGACTGGAGTTCCCTCCTCCGGTTTCGTGGGCGACTGACTTGTGCTTGCCACTCCGGAGCCGATCCTCTTCTTCACCATTGGCATACGTGGTGGCTATCTCCATCATTCGACTCAAAGACATGTCTCCGGTTCGACCAAATTTCAGATTCAGCTCTCTGTACTTAACGCCTTCCTTGAAGGCACACACTGCCTGGTGATCAGACACATTCTCTACCATGTGATGCAACGTGATCCATCTCTGAATGTAATCTCTCAAAGTCTCATTCGGCTTCTGTACGCAAGTTTGCAGCTCTGTCAGTCCTGCTGGTCGCTTGCAAGTTCCTTCAAACGTTCTGACAAACACTCGGGAAAGGTCTTCCCAAGTGTAAATGTTGCTGGGTGCTAACTGGTTCAGCCATGCTCTGGCTGAGCCCTCCAACATAAGAGGCAGATGCTTCATGGCCACCTCATCATTGCCACCGCAGATCTGAATAGCCACTCGATAGTCCTCAAGTCAAGTATCAGGCTTGGACTCACCAGTGAACTTACTGACTCCAGTCGCCAACCTGAAGTTGGAAGGAATCACCGCGGCCCTGATGGCTCTGGTAAAACACTCTGGTCCTGAGACATGCACTCTGCTGCTGGTGGGCACATCCCTGTCGTTACCTTCTCGGTGAGCTCTATTCCTGTCGACCAGACCTTGAACGATAATGGATCTCGCATCAAAGCCTGGTTCCCTGGGGTCGACTGGAATTCTTCGCCCAACACTATGCTGGCGCCTATCATCCTGCTGTTGAGGCACGTACGATCCACCCCTTGGGGGAGGGGTGGGCACTCGACGTCGATCATCGTGATCGAATCGGTGATCATACTGCTCACGGTTCTTGTGCTGATCATGCCGGTCTCCACGTCCCTCATGCCTCGGGGGCGATCTGGGGCTGTGAGCCGACTGGACTGTATTCGCGGCCACGGATCTGCTGTGAATCTTGTTTCGCGACTGTGATATAGCTGAATTTTGATCTCCTGCTGCCCGGAGCAAATCTCTGATCTGCATTAAGCCTCTGCCAGCCTCTGACTAGGAAGGCTGAATCGACTCTGCTATACGGGCTGCAGCTGCTAAATTCTGAATCGGAGTTCGATATACCTGAGTCGGTTGTGGAAAGAGTTGACGTCGACTGGAATCTGGAACCCGTTTCCGAGCACACTCGTCGAGTGCTCGCTGAAGGTTCTCCAGTCGCGTGCGCTCGGCCAAGTTAGCCAAGCGCGCGTCTTCCAAGGCACGAGCCTCGGGAGTTTCTCCAACGATAGGAGTATGTAGCGCATCCATGTTCTGGCGGCGAAGTTCTTCCCTTTGCAGAGAATCGAGGGGCTCGGGGAGATATTCCTCATGGGCGTGCGACGGATTGCCTCCGCCGTCACCTCCCTCGGCGCCGGGAAAGCCGGGGGGACCGTGTGGTCCATTGACCATCAGGACCTCTGCCGCTGGATCACTGCTGTCGCACTCGGATGCAGTCTCTGCGGAGCGAGTCGAACAGGCCGTAGAGAGATTCATCGGGCTCGATTGCCGCGACTTGGGCGGTGGTCGACTTGCGAGCCACCGCGTGCCTCACCCATCGCTGAAGCCTCGACCGACCGGAGCGCTTGCGCCGGCGGGAAGCAGGGAGGGAGGATGACACAAAAACTGGTCGATACTGGGTCGACGGTTGCCGCAGGAGGACGCCGCGGACGCACGCGCGAAAGTGCGTCGCTCCGCGGACTAGGAGCGCGTCGACGTCGAGCGGAGCCTCCTGAAGCCAGGCAGAGTCGTCGGCAACGAACGTGAGCGCGCCGAGACGGATCTCGCGGCCCTCAATCAAACCTCCGCCTGAAACCATGATGAAGGAGATCGGAAAAAATCGCAACTTCTCCAATAAGTTGCTAAGACACCTGCCCCACGGTGGGCGCCAGCTGTCGTGGTTCTAAGTCTGACAGTAGTGTAGGGGGGTACTGATTGAGAGGCAAGATCCTAGCTATGGAGTAGTTGTATACGCAAGAGTTTTACGAGTTCAGGCCCTTCTCGGAGGAAGTAACAGCCCTACGTCTCGGAGCCCGGAGGCGGTCGACTGGATTATATGCGTATGAGTTACAGGGGTGCGAACCCTTTACACTGAGGAGCGGGGTGGCTTATATAGAGTTCGCCAGACCCCTCCAGCCCTCAGTTATGCAGGGTTTAAAGTACATTAAGACAGGGGGTTACTGGTAACGCCCACATAAAGTACTATGAAGACCATAAAGGCTACTTAATGACAGACCGTTTCACGCAGAGTGACTTTAGATCTCCTGGCTGTCGAGTGATTGGCTTCACGGTCGAGTGTCCTCGAGTCCGTCGAGTGGAACACTTCTGAGTCGATTGACAGGTGATTTCTTCTAAAGATGCCCTTGTGTGGGGTAGTTTGGACAGGTCCATGACCCTACCCTAGGTACATAGCTTCATCACCTGTCCCCGCCGGAGCGGCGGCGACATTTGGCTGCCGCGGCGCATGGCGGGTGGGTCCTTCTCCTCCCACTCCCACTCGTCCGGATCGCCGGCGCTCGCCAGCGTCAAGGCCGAGCCCGTGAAGACGCCGCTAGGGCGGCGCACCCACGGCGGCGCCTTTGTCATCAACGAGGGTGGCCGTGGCTCCTCTTCCTCCCGCTTCGTCAAGCCGAAGACGGAGCCAGGGCTGATCGCCGTGAAGAGCGAGCACGGCGACTTGGCCGCCGCCAATGACGAGGCCACGCTCAAGTTGGCGCGCGAGGACTACGTCAAACTGGAGACGAAATGCCAGCGTAGCGCCCTAGAGGAGATCGCCGCCCGGCGCCGCGACCACGACGTGGGCGGCGTCATCGTCCTCGAGGACAGTGACGACGATGCACCGCTGCCGCCAACCAAACCGGGATGCCAAGGCGACGCAGGCGAGGGGTGCAGCAACGGCGGCAGCGTAAAGAAGCATGCCGACGACGGCGACGACTACATCGCCTTCGGCGCGTTCTTCGGCCTGTAGGAGGGGCGGCAGAAGGCGGCGCAGTAGTTTTCATTTATGTTTTTAGTTTTGAATTATGTTTTAAAGTTTTTATGTAAAAAAATCAATCAGATCGCCTCATATGTGTCGAATTTGGCCAAATTTTGTCGTGTTTGGCCGATTTTGGCCGACTTTATTTTTCAAAAGAACGGCGTCTGAATTGAGCTTGAGGCGGCAGTTGGGAATCCGACCATCCACATGCCTAAAATATCGCCGGCGAGCCCCCAGGCGGCGATATTTCAAGCTCCTAGGGGCCCGAACGGCTGGAGATGCTACAAGCTCGTCATGTGCTGTATCTGCGCTTCTCGTTCAGACTAGCTACCGTCATCAGAAAATAAAAATAGAAGAATAATACACAAAATCTTCCCGTGCCAATGACCCCCACGAGGCCATGAGGGCACGTTCTCCCTTGGATAAGTTTGAGAGGCGGATGATGCGTTCCACTCCCATGTTAGTTGAAGAGAAGAAAATGTAGGGTAAAGCAAAGAAAAGAGCAGCCGACAAAGTGCAGTGTCTGCTTCCTAGACAAGCATACAAGAGCATCTTCCTAAATTTCTATTCTCTATTCCTGTTCTGGTCTGATCTCTGTTCTTAATTGCACTTGAAGTAGAACCAGACAACATAAGAGATACTATTTTACTTTTTTGAGCTTTGGAGTGACAGGGTAAACAACGGATAAAGCTCGACATGGGAATTGGACTGATGGGCCTGATGAATCCAGTTTGAAGGGAACAAAACGTATGCACAGTGTGCAAGATTCACGCATGTGTTGATCGATCGCAGTCTTTTCTTTGCTGCATTTCGCGTTTGAACGCGCAATCATCGGTTTTGAGATTACAAGCGACAGGTATCACACACATTCGGGGCGTTGATCGGGTAACATTATTGGCGACTAGGATCAAAATTCAGCTCGGGGTCCCGGCGCCGTCACAGCGGCAGCACGGAGCTCCGGGCACGGCAGTGCCGCGAGAAGAAGGACCTCGGGAGACCGCCGGACGCGGGCCTCTCGGTGCTCGGATGGCCGGTCGCACCGCTTTGATGCTTCTCTTGGCCACTCTGCTCCTCCCCTTCGGGGGCCGCGTCAGGCTGCCGGTCCAGCGCGGCGACGTCTGCCGCGGTTGAGACCATCGCCGCGTTCATGGACGCCGCGCGCCGCACATTCCGCGGCAGTGGGCCCGGGAGCTGCGGCAATGGCTCTGGCTCTGGCGAACTGGGTTGCTGCTGCTCGTGCTGATCTTCTTCCACGCGCGGCGCTTCTTGGTCCTCGTCCTCCTCGTCTTCAGGCTCCAGCGTTGAATCGCTCGCGGCAGCCGCTTGCTCGGCTGCCGCGTTGGCGTTCGCATCTGGATCAGCTGGTGGGTTGGACTCGATGCCGACTCCGGCGGCCGCGGCGGCGGGGTCGATCACGTCGGAGCGGCAGAGCGGGCAGTTGACGTGGGCGCGGAGCCAGGTGTCGATGCAGGGGACGTGGAACGCGTGGCCGCACTTGGGCAGCAGGCGCACGAGCTCGCCGTCGCTGAACTCGCCGAGGCACACGGAGCAGTCGGCGGCGCCGAGGAGCCCAGACCCCGCGCGGTACGGCGTCACCGCGATCGAGTCGATCGCCGCCTTGTCGAGCCCGACGGTCCGGATGTACCAGACGTGGTGCACCACCCCGCCCCCGCCCCCGCCCTCCGGGTCGTCGTTCCCGACGTTGGTCGCGGCGGCCGGCGGCTGGGCGAGGAGCGCCTGCCGCCGGCGCCGCAGCTGCCGGCGACGGACGGCGATCGAGAATCCGAGGAGGATGAGGGAGAGGAACGCGAGCGCCGCGGCGGCGCAGAGGACGTAGGTGATGAAGCGGCGGCGGTGGTCATCGACGGCGCCGTACCCGTAAGTTCCTCCTCCCTGGTCTCTCCAACCACCGCCGCCGTCATGGACGGGGGAAGGGGACGGAGCGAGGTCCGGGGAAGAAGGGAAATAGAAATAAAAAGAAGGCGAAGGAGGAGGAGGCGATGTGATCGGCGGCGGAGAGGAAGGCGATGGAGAAGGGGAAGGGGTGAAGAAGGGAGGGGCGGGAGGCGGGGGGCAGCCGTACCAAGGATCGCAGTCGTCCGAGAAGAGGATCCGGCGGTAGTGGAGCGGCATGGCGTCAGGTGGGCGGCGAGGCCGGCGGCATCGGCGGTGGACTGGTGGAGGGGGGCGGGGAAAGTGGGAGGAAGGTCGTGGAAGTGCGCGTGCGTGCGGGTGGTTTTCCTTTGGAGGAGGAGGCCGGGCCGGGCGGGGCGGCCACTACTTGGCAAACGGGATAAGTGGATGGTTGGTTGGTGGCCAAGTTGGACTTGGTGCGTAGAAAAATTCGGCCCGTGGGCAGCTTTTCCGGCCGAGTGCGGGGCACCGGATGCCGGGCGGACGGGGACGGATACTTGCCTCTCCCGTCAATCTTCTGACTTATTTTCTTCCAACCTGACGAGACGATGACTTGAGGAGTGACGTGGCCAGCAACCCAGGTATGAGCTGATGTGATGTGATGGTGCATCCAATTGCTGGTGGTACTAGTACTTGTTAGTCGACCTGTTGAATTGTTGGGTTTCTGAACGAGCGGCCTGATCTCAAGTTCTTTTTTCCCTAACAAAGGAAAGGAGAGCTCCATTTTGCTACCCGAGCTGCTTCGTCAGCCAACCGACGCGCAGCCGCAGCGGGGATTCGGTACGCGGCCGTGTGATTGTGTGGAGATGACCTCTGGCTGGCACTAAAAACTCGTGCAGACTTCATAAAAAAAAAAGAACTCGTGCCCTTGCGCACCGACGGCCGCTCAGGTTCGTGCACGAGGCGGCTTGGTGCCCCGCTACGAGCGCCAGTTAGTTGACCGCAGTTCAGTCCTGTCCTCTGCCGTGACTTTTTTTTTACATGTTTTTTTTGAGGAACAAGAGTAACCACGTTACTCTTAGGACAACACATAGTCGGCAGCTAACACTGCATTCAGGTCATCCGGGATTGCCGCAACCCTCTGCATGTCTTCCAGTCTTCGAGCACGCGCGGCGAGAGCATGGGCTAGCTTGTTTTGACATCGGCTAGCATGTATGACCTGGGATTCACTGAACCTCTGTAGTTCCTTTTTGATGTCAGAGAAAACTGACCGCCAGGGGGAGCTGTTGCTGTCGCCCGGCCGAAGCTCATTCACAACGAAACTGCAGTCAGTTTCAGCGATGATTGGCCCCCTGTACAGAGGTGACAGGGCCTGCAGGCCAGCAAGTAAGGCCATCGCTCCGGCTTCCTCCACTGCAGAGCACCATCCAATTCCTTTGGACAGAGAGACAACGACGAGCCCCTCATGATCCTGCGCGACCGCGCCCACTTGCGATATGCCACTATCGGCTAGAAAAGCTGCATCTGAGTTCAGTTTGACAGTTCCGGCCACTGGGGGACACCATTGATTTGCTGTATGGCCCTGATAGGTCTCAACCTGCAAGTCTGTCGCCCCTGACAGAAAATCCAAGGGTAATCTCCTGCCCAAAGCATGCCCAGCTCGTAGCTTCTTATGTCTGATATTAGTGTCAGTTTCCAAAATAGTACCGCTACACTTCAGCTCTTCCTCGTACAGCTCCAAGAAATGGGCCGACCGGCTGACAGACTCCTTACCTACGTTGTGCGTGCAGTCATCCCTGAGAAACCAACAACGCCATAGAAGAAGCAGTGTCTTAGCTCTTGTCTCGGGGTTGCAAGGGTTGAGGAGGTTCTGTAACCAATCCACCCCAGTGTGTCTGAACTGGGATTCACTAGGGAAATTCCAGATTTCTCTCATCTCATGCCTCAGAGCCTTGCTTTTAGTGCATGAAACTACAGCATGAAATTCATCTTCCTCTTCAGTACCACAAATCTTACACACATTGTCCACTTCAAGTGTACGTTTCCATTTATTCTTATTTGTGGGCAAGGTGTTCGTGGCAACTCTCCAGCCGAAAATCTTAATTTTCTCAGGAACTTTTGCTTTCCATATGATGTCCCAAATGCTTCGGTTGTCGGCGTCATTCGTAGAGCTCGAGGCTGGGTATTTGGACTGCTTTTGGAGGGAGACCGCTAACCTGTACGCACTTCGAACAGTGAAAACACCGGATTTTTCAAAGTGCCAGGCAAGGGTGTCCTCGGTTTCAGTACTAGGAAGCCTTATACTGCATATAGCCTCAGCGTCAAAGTGGTAGAACAGTTGGTGCACCTTCTCCGTGTCCCACCCAGCACCGTCAGCCCTTAACAACTGGTTTACCCATCTGAGTCTAGACCGACGAATGAAGCTTACTGGTTTGAGGCCCTCTTTACGTGGGATCCAATTGTCTCTCTGAATATTTACCTTCCTCCCGTTCCCTATTCTCCACACAAGACCGGCCTTGAGCAGTTCGAGTCCATATTCAATTCCACGCCAAACAGGGGAGGCTTCCGATGCAAAAACCGTGTCTATTAGCACCCCGTGCGGGTAATATTTTGACTTTAGAACGCGTGCACATAAGCTGTCCAGCCTCTGAATCAATCTCCATGCTTGCCTGGCGAGCAGAGCTTGGTTGAACAGCTTCATGTCTCTAAAACCAATACCCCCTCCTCTCTTTGGCCTAGTCATTTGCTCCCAAGATTTCCAGTGAACCTTCCTATGGCCCTTTTCCTCACCCCACCAAAAATCACGGATTAGTCTTTCATACTTATCACAGAAACCTTGTGTCATCTTGAAGACCCCCATGCAAAAAGTAGGAAGGGCCTGCAGGACCGATTTCACTAGGACCTCCTTAGCTTCATGAGACATGAATCTCTCTGACCAGTCCGAACATCTCTTAATAAATCTTTCCATGATAGGCTGAAACAAAGAATCCTTCATGCGACCTTCTGGCGTGGGGAGCCCTAAATACTTGCTCTCAAAAGTAGAGGACGTGATCTGCAACTCCGTCATGACCCCTTGTTGGGTCGCCTCTGGACACAGCTCACTGAAGAGAATTGAACACTTGCTGTAACTCAGAAGTTGGCCTGAACCTTTCTGAAAATTGGCAAGTACTTGCATGATGCACTCTGCCTCCTCTTTGCACGCCTTGAAGAAGAGTAAGCTGTCATCGGCAAACAGCAGGTTGGAGATCCCGGGACTTCCTCTGGCAATCTTCAGGGGGGTGATTTTTCCTCGACGAACCTCCTTGTCCAGCAGGCATGAAAGCCCTTCAGCCACGGACAGGAAGAGATATGGGCTCAACGGGTCACCCTGCTGAAGCCCTCTCGAGGGGATGAAAGGCTCGAGAAGCTTCCCATTGTATTTGACAGTGTATCTCACGGATTTTACGCAGCTCATCACCCAGCCAACCCATTTTTGCTCAAACCCAAGCTTCAGGAGAGACTCTTCCATAAAACCCCAGTCGACTCTATCATATGCCTTTGCCAAATCCAACTTAAAAGCACAGTGCGTATTAGCTGGCTGTTTGGAATGCTGGATTTTGTAGAAGCACTCGAAAGCAATCATGGCGTTGTCTGTGATCAGGCGGCCAGGGATAAAGGCACTATGTGTCTCAGAAATCAGATCATCCAGAAGGGGTCTCAAGCGATTCACCATGCACTTGGAGATCACTTTATATATCACGTTGCACAAACTTATTGGTCTATATCTTTCAGGTGCTCTGGATTATTCTTCTTCGGGATGAGAACAATTACCGTGTCATTAATTCCCTCCGGCATGATACCCTCCTGGAAAAATTCCAGAACCGCATTCACCACATCCCTCTTGACAGTACTCCAATTCCTCTGGAAAAACCTTGCTGGAAAGCTGTTGGGGCCTGGAGCTTTCAAAGGGCCAATTTGGAAGAGTGCGTCGCTGATTTCCTTTTCCGTGAAATCCTTAACCAACGACACATTCATCTCTACAGAAACTCTTTCATTCAGGCAGTCCACTATAACCTTAGGATCGACCTCGTCTTCTTTAGTGTACAATTGTTTGAAGAAGCTTGTGGTCATTTCCTGTAACTTGTCCATTTCCTCCACCCAAACACCATCCTCATTTTTTAACTTACTGATTGTATTCTTTTTACGTCTCCAAGAGGCCTTTCGTTGGAAGTACTTGGTATTTTTATCTCCTTCTCTCAGCCATAACGCTCTAGATCGTTGTCTCCACATCATCTCCTCCCGGTGCAAAACCTCGTCCAAATTCCTAGATACAGCCTTAATCTCCCTATCTCTGGCAGCCGACGCTTGTTTCTTCCACAGGCTCTCCAATTGCTTCCTAAGCGAAGCAGTCTGCTTTATGATTGAGCCGAAGCTGTTTTTTGCCCATGTGTTTAGGGAGCGTTGCAGACCTGCAAGTTTTTGTGATATGTCAGATAGGTTCTCAGCTGTCCCTTTCTCCTCCCAAGAGTTCAGAATAGCATCTGTCAACGACTCCATTCTTTCCCACATATACTCATATCGGAATCCCTTGTGCAGGGGTCTCCATTCTTTCCTCGGACCGAATCTAAGGAGCAGGGGAAGATGATCGGATCTAGATGAACAAATGTGCTCGATTGAAGCTTCAGGGAAGATAGAGCTCCAGTGTTGGTCAGCAACCCCGCGATTGATTCTGGCCTTGACATTGTCCGCACCCTTTTGTTTATTATCAAAGGTCCATCTTGGACTGCTGAAACCGAGGTCGACCAACTCACAGTCGGCCAGAACAACTCTGGAACTTTCCATGTTCTTCTCGTTTCGAGGTGTTCTAGAAAGGTGTTCATGTTGCCAAGCAGTTTCATTAAAATCACCCAACATGAGCCATGGTTCGTTTGACATCGGCCTGATTCTGTGTAAGAGATCCCACGTGTGATGCCTCTCACTAGCTTTTGGCTCTCCATAAACAAAGGTACCCCGCCATTGCCGGCCATGGGGATTTAGGCGAACCAACACATCGATGTAACGCGGGCCAATAGCGAGTTCTTTTATTTCAACTTGCAAATCATAGAAGAGAGCAATACCTGCACCCTTTCCCTTTCCGACATGGGAAATGCAATGCTTGAGACCTAGTCTCCTACGCAACTTATTAACGTAATCCTCGCTTTTCCTAGTTTCAGAGATAAAGACCAGAGAAGGCCGGTAGGTGCGCACTAGGCACACCAACTCCTGAACTGTCCGGGGTTGCCCAAGCCCCCGGCAGTTCCAACTTATTATCGTCATGGCTCCTGGTGGGTGCCGTCCATCGCACCCACCAGTTGATCGAGAGCCCCTGGCTCGGTTGCTTCCTGTCCACCATCCTTGCCCTTGCTCCCCTGCCCTATGCCCTTCTTTTTCTTGTTCTGGTCCGCGACAGAACCCACCTCTTCAGTACCTGCTCTCTCTGAATCATCCTGCCCACGAGTGTCTCTCTTGCCAAGGACCGATCCAGAGTGAGTTGTGCCCTTCCCGTTGCCCTTGATGCCAGCCAAGTCCCGCATAACTCTGTCTTTTTCTTCTGCATCTACATCCCCACCCTTGCCCAGGCTCTCAATTGGTGCAGCCTCCACAAGTCCTTCGTGTTGTACTGGATTTGCAAGCAGCTTCAAAGCTTCGTCCTCCTCTGAAACTTTCTCCTTGATTTCATCCTGGCTGGCCGTCTCCAGTGCACCAGTGGACAGAGCAGGGCTCGGCCTATGAGCATCGGTGATAGCCGGACTGGCCGTGCCTCCATAGAGCGGGGTGGGCCCAAAGCCCAGCGGGTGGCTGGGAACCGCAGAGACCTCGGCCAAGACGCCCGCAGAACCGCCGCCGCTTCCCGCCGAGGGCAGAGCCGCCTCCATCACAACGCCCTCAAGGGAAGCCGTGTTCTATACTTTGCTAGATGTGGCCTCTGTAACCTTCAGATTTGTGTCAGTTTCCATGCCGTCACCCACTGAGAGACGAGCTACAACCTCTCGCATTTGTTCCACTTGGGTCGACACAGTCTTGTCATGACTGACAGGCATTGGAGCACGCCACAGGGACTGTGACGACTGGCAAGCCTGTTTTTGCCCCATCTTCTCAGGGAGGAACCAAGCACGAGGGTCGTCAAAGTGCACTGGAAGCACACTGAGCTCCTTACTGTACCTCAGTTTCTTCTCTTCATTTGGGATATCACACCCCGCTTCCATATGTCCTATATATCCACAGAATAAACAAAAATTTGGCAATCTTTCATACCTCAGGTAGACTGTAACCTCCTCCTCTGTGATCTCATCAGCCAACGTAATCTCCTTCTGCAGCGCCGAGTACAAAGGCAGCTGTACTCTCACTCTAAGAAACTTGTCACAAATGTTTCCCCTCGAGTGCGGATCGATCATCACCACTGGCCCCACTTGGTCCCCAAGGTTGCGGGCAAGCTCCTTGGTGAGTAGGTAGAAGGGGATTCCCCTAAACTGAACCCACATCGGCAAATGGGAGAATATAGCCGAAGTAGGATCAGCTTCCTTCTCCAAACCGACGACGAGGAACACATCGCCCTTGTATTGCCACGGCCCACCCTTGATGACATGTTGGCGGTCTCCCTCTTCTGAGAACTCGAGGATGAATTTGCGCCCTTCCTCTGCAGCAAGTTCATGGTCACCCAGTTCGCCACGAACCTTCCATACCTTCTTCATGTGGTCGATCAGTTGCCTAGAGTTCACCAGCAGGATAGATAGGAATAGTCCGACCGCCAGGAAGTGCGTCTGCACCGCCTTTCGATCCCCGGTCATGTTGATGACTAGGGTCTTCTTCACAGGTTCCGCACAAGTCTTGGCTATTTCCTTCCCTGGGCGCCGGATGTTGGTGGGGAGGGTGCAGTCGGCGTGCAGCCTAACCGAGCTTCCCGCTGTAGGCACATCCTCCATCGCCCCCGCAGCATCAGGACCCGCCGCCTCCTGGAGGCTCTTCATCCCCTCCATCGTTGCCCTCAGGCAAATACACGAACACCTTATGTGCGTGGGCAGAACACAAACCTGGATAAGTGGAGCTTGGGATGGATTCTGCAAAGGTAGCCTCCCTCTAAATAGCAAATCATCCATGGCCTTGTTAATTCCTCCTTTATTCTCCGCCTTAATCCCTGTAAATGACAGCGTTTCCTCCTCATCAGGGAGAAACGACACCCATGAATCGCCATGTTCTTCATGTCCCTTAATGGGCGAATTAGTTCTGGCCTCCATTGATTGCGCCCGTCCTGGGTCAGGCGGCTCTTTCCTCTCATCCTTAGAGAGAAGGAACACAAGAGATCTGGCTCTTTCCCTCTCCAATATAACTCTCAAAAAAGCAATACGAATCTTCAGGCTTCCGATGACTCTTGTGGTATATCCGAGACGGTCTTTGACAGTGGCGAAGGAATTGGGATTTAGTTGGATAGGATTGTAGAGGAGAGTCTCAGGATTGGTTTTCGTGGGGCTTCGGTTTTCAGCGATTATCCATCGGCGGTTTCTGAAGGAGAAGAGGGGATCGCCTTTTGTGGGTTGCGGGAGAGGAACAGATGCGGGAGCCATTAGTAACGCGATGGTTTTCTAACTTATTTAGGAGTAAACCAAGTTTTATTGATCAAAACCCCAGACACCGGAATACATCTTAGATCGTGAGGTTGGCCTAGCCACACATGACGCCCTTGCCCTAAAAAATACGAAAACTTAGCTATACTATGAGCTTCTCTATTAGACTCTCGACCTTCAAACGAAAAAACACAATTAAACATAGTAGCTCTATGATGAATCTCACATATGATAGTACCATATATTTCCCTGATAGCCATTGTGAATGTCTTCAACGACTTGCTTGGAGTCTGATGCCACCACAAAATTATGTAACAGAAGGTCTTTCCCCAACGACAATGCTTCTTTGCACGCAATTGCCTCAAGTGTTGTTGGGGCGTGTATACCGTGGATAACCAGGGTCGAGCTCCCCCAAAACTTACCTTGATCATCTCGACAGACCGCGGGTGCAGTCCCGCCTCTAGATGGCATCGATACGCCAACATACACATATGAATTTTAGCAAAGCCCGCCGATGGTGCCTTCTGCCTCCAGTCATCCCTTGGTGCAGCTCTTTGATACGTCTCCAACGTATCTATAATTTATAAAGTATTAATGCCATGTTTACAACAATTTTATATGATTTTGGTATGATTTGAATGGAACTAATCCGGACTGGCGTTTGTTTTCAACAGAATTACCATGACATTGTTTTTTGTGTAGAAATAAAAATTCTCAAAATTGGACGAAACTTTTTGACAATTTTTTTAAAAAAACGAAAAGAGAAACAATGGAGCAAAGAACCACCAGAGGAGGGCCCCTACTGCGGACAAGACACCAGGGCGTGCCAGCCCCCCTGGCGCGCCCTAGTGGGTGGTGGGCCCCTTGAAGCCCATCTTCGCGTGAAACCGACGCCAAAAAATCCTATAAATACAAAAAATTGAAATAACCCTAGATCAGAAGTTCCACTGCCGCAAGCCTCTATAGCCACGAAAAACCAATCTGGACCCTGTTTCGGCACCTTGCTAGAGGGAAATCATCACCGGAGGCCATCTTCATCACCCCGGCGGCCACCATGATGAGGACTAAGTAGTCCACCCTCAGAGCTGAGTGTTTGTACCAGTAGCTATGTGTTTAATCTCTCTCTCTCTCGTGTTCTTGATTTGGCACGATCTTTGATGTATTGTGAGCTTTGTTATTATAGTTGGATCATATGGTGTTTCTATTGGAAATATGCCCTAGAGGCAATAATAAATTAGTTGTTATTATTATATTTCCTTGTTCATGATAATCGTTTATTATCCATGCTATAATTGTATTGATAGGAAACTCAGATACATGTGTGGGTACATAGACAACACCATGTCCCTACTAAGCCTCTAATTGACTAGCTCGTTGATCAATAGATGGTTACGGTTTCTTGACCATGGACATTGGATGCCGTTGATAATGGGATCACATCATTGGGAGAATGATGTGATGGACAAGACCCAATCCTAAGCCTAGCACAAAGATCATGTAGTTCGTATGCTAAAGCTTTTATAATGTCAAGTATCATTTCCTTAGACCATGAGATTGTGCAACTCCCGGATACCGTAGGAATGCTTTGGGTGTACCAAACGTCACAACGTAACTGGGTGGCTATAAAGGTGCACTACGGGTATCTCCGAAAGTGTCTGTTGGGTTGGCACGAATCGAGACTGGGATTTGTCACTCCGGTTGACGGAGAGGTATCTCTGGGTCCACTCGGTAGGACATCATCATAATGTGCACAATGTGACCAAGGGGTTGATCACGGGATGATGTGTTATGGAACGAGTAAAGAGACTTGCCGGTAACGAGATTGAACAAGGTATCGGCATACCGACGATCGAATCTTGGGCAAGTACAAATACCGCTAGACAAAGGGAATTGTATATGGGATCGATTGAGTCCTTGACATCGTGGTTCATCTGATGATATCATCGTGGAACATGTGGGAGCCAACATGGGTATCCAGATCCCGCTGTTGTTTATTGACCGGAGAACGTCTCGGTCATGTCTGCATGGTTCCCGAACCCGTAGGGTCTACACACTTAAGGTTCGATGACGCTAGGGTTATAGGTAATAGATATACATGGTTACCGAATGTTGTTCAGAGTCTCGGATGAGATCTCAGATGTCACGAGGAGTTCCGTAATGGTCCGGAGGTAAAGATTTATATATGGGAAGTCCTGTTTTGGTCACCGGAAAAGTTTCAGGTGCTATCGGTAATGTACCGGGACCATCGGGAGGGTCCCGGGGGTCCACCAAGTGGTGCCACCGGCCCCAGAGGGCAGCATGGGCCAAGTGTGGGAGGGGACCAGCCCCAGGTGGGCTGGTGCGCCCCCTCCCCACAAGGGCCCAAGGCGCCTAGGGTTTGGGGAGGGGTGCTTCCACCTTTCTTGGGGGGCAAGTTTCCCCCTCTCCCCCTTGGCCGCACCCTAGATGGGGATTGGGGCTTCCGCCACCCCTAGGGACGGAACCCTAGGTGGGGGCGCAGCCCTCCCTCTCCCCCTATATATAGTGGAGGCAAAGGGGCAGCCCAACACATGAAGTTCTTCTCCTGTTGGCGCAGCCCTACCTCTCTTTCTCCTCCTCTCCCGCGGTGCTTGGCGAAGCCCTGCATGATTGCCACGCTCCTCCACCACCACCACACCATAGTGCTGCTGCTGGATGGAGTCTTCCCCAACCTCTCCCTCTCTCCTTGCTAGATCAAGGCATGGGAGACGTCACCGGGCTGTACGTGTGTTGAACGCGGAGGTGCCGTCCATTCGGCACTAGGATCTCCGGTGATTTGGATCACGACGAGTACGACTCCTTCAACCCCGTCCTCTTGAACGCTTCCTCTTAGCGATCTACAAGGGTATGTAGATGCACTCCCCTGCTCTTGTTGCTAGTCTCTCCATAGATAGATCTTGGTGACACGTAGGAAATTTTTGAATTTCTGCTACGTTCCCCAACAGTGGCATCATGAGCTAGGTCTATTGCGTAGATTCTTTGCACGAGTAGAACACAAAGTAGTTGTGGGTGTTGATTTTGTTCAATATGCTTACCGTTACTAGTCCAATCTTGATTCGGCGGCATTGTGGGATGAAGCGGCCTGGACCGACCTGACACGTACACTTATGTGAGACAGGTTCCACCGACTGACATGCACTTGTTGCATAAGGTGGCTAGAGGGTGCCAGTCTCTCCCACTTTAGTCGGATTGGATTCGATGAAAAGGGTCCTTATGAAGGGTAAATAGCAATTGGCATATCACGTTGTGGTTTTTGCGTAGGTAAGAAACGTTCTTGCTAGAAACCCATAGCAGCCACGTAAAACATGCAAACAACAATTAGAGGACGTCTAACTTGTGTTTTGCAGGGTATGCTATGTGATGTGATATGGCCAAGAAGAATGTGATGAATGATATGTGATGTATGAGATTGATCATGTTCTTGTAATAGGAATCACGACTTGCATGTCGATGAGTATGACAACCGGCAGGAGCCATAGGAGTTGTCTTAATTTATTGTATGACCTGCCTGTCATTGAACAAACGCCATATGATTACTTTACTTCATTGCTAACCGGTAGCCATAGGAGTAGAAGTAATAAGTTGGCGAGACAACTTCATGGAGACACGATGATGGAGATCATGATGATGGAGATCATGGTGTCATGCCGGTGACGATGATGATCGTGGAGCCCCGAAGATGGAGATCAAAAGGAGCAAAATGATATTGGCCATATCATGTCACTATTTGATTGCATGTGATGTTTATCATGTTTATGCATCTTATTTGCTTAGAACAAGGGTAGTAAATAAGATGATCCCTCATTAAAATTTCAAGAAAGTGTTCCCCCTAACTGTGCACCATTGCGAAAGTTCGTCATTTCGAAGCACCACGTGATGATCGGGTGTGATAGATTCTAACGTTCACATACAACGGGTGTAAGACAGATTTACACGCGCGAAACACTTAGGTTGACTTGACAAGCCTAGCATGTACAGACATGGCCTCGGAACACAAGAGACCGAAAGGTCGAGCATGAGTCGTATAGTAGATACGATCAACATGAAGATGTTCACCGATGATGACTAGTCCGTCTCACGTGATGATCGGACACGGCCTAGTTGACTCGGATCATGTAATCACTTAGATGACTAGAGGGATGTCTATCTGAGTGGGAGTTCATTAGATGAACTTAATTATCCTGAACATAGTCAAAAGCCCTTTACAAATTATGTCATAGCTCGCGCTTTAGTTCTACTGTTTTAGATATGTTCCTAGAGAAAATAGAGTTGAAAGTTGACAGTAGCAATATGCAGACAGTAGATGGCTTATGTCCTTAATGCACCGCTTGGTGTGCTGGACCTCGAACATGGTCTGTGGATGTTGCGAACATCTGACATACACATTTTGATAACTACATGATAGTTCGGTAATGTTAAATGGTTTAGAATTGAGGCATCGAAGACATTTTTGAAATGTCGCAGAACATATGAGATGTTCCAAGAGCTGAAATTGGGATTTCAGGCTCATGCCCACGTCAAGAGGTATGAGACCTCCGACGAGTTTTCTAGCCTACAAACTAAGGGAGAAGATCTCAATCGTTGAGCTTGTACTAGATTGTCTGGGTACAACAATCACTTGAATCGAGTGGGAGTTGATCTTCCAGATGAGATAGTGATGTTTCTCCAAAGAAATTGCCACCAAGCTACTAGAGCTTCGTGATGAATTATAACATAATAGGGATAGATATGATGATCCTTGAGCTATTCGCAATGTTCGACACCGCGAATGTAGAAATCAAGAAGGAGCATCAACTGTTGATGGTTAGTGAAACCACTAGTTTCAAGAAGGGCAAGGGCGAGAAGGGGCACTTCATGAAACGGAAAATCAGTTGCTGCTCCAGTGAAGAAACCCAAGGTTGAACCCAAACCCGACACTAAGTGCTTCTGTAATAAGGGGAACAGCCACTGGAGCATAATTACCCTAGATACTTGGTAGATAAGAAGGTTGGCAAGGTCGATAGAAGTATATTGGATATACATTATGTTAATATGTACTTTACTAGTACTCCTAGTAGCACCAGGTATTTTAGATACCGGTTCAGTTGCTAAATGTTAGTAACTCGAAATAAAAGCTACAGAATAAACGGAGACTAGCTAAAGGTGAGCTGACGATATGTGTTGGAAATGTATCCAAGGTTGATGTGATCAAACATCGCACGCTCCCTCTACCATCAAGATTAGTATTAAACCTAAATAATTGTCATTTGGTGTTTGCGTTGAGCATAGACATGATTGGATTATGTCTATCGCAATACGGTTATTCATTTAAGGAGAATAATGGTTACTCTATTTATTTGAATAATACCTTCAATGGTCTTGCACCTAAAAGAATGGTTTATTGAATCTCGGTCGTAGTGATACACATTTTCATGCCAAAAGATATAAGATAGTAATGATAGTACCACTTACTTGTGGCACTGCCATGTAAGTCATATTGGTATAAAATGCATGAAGAAGCTCCATGTTGATGGATCTTTGGACTCACTCATTTTTGAAAAGTTTGAGACATGTGAACCATGTCTATTTGTGTATACGCATGAAGAAACTCCATGCAGATGGATCGTTTGGACTCACTTGATTTTGAATCACTTAAGATATGCAAATCATACCACATGGGCAAGATGACTGAAAAACCTCGTTTTCAGTAAGATGGAACAAGATAGCAACTTGTTGGAAGTAACACATTTTGATGTGTGCGTTCCAATGAGTGCTGAGGCATGCAGTGAATATCGTTATGTTCTTACTTCACAGATGATTTGAGTAGATGTTGAGTATATTTACTTGATGAAACACAAGTCTGGATTATTGAATGGTTCAAGTAATTTTAGAGTGAAGTTGAAGATCATCGTGACAAGAGGATAAAATGTCTACGATATGATCATAGAGATGAGTATCTGAGTTACGAGCTTTGGCACGCAATTAAGACATTATGGAAATTGTTTCACAATTAATACCGCCTGGAACACCATAATGTGATGGTGTGTCCGAACATCATATTTGCACCCTATTGGATATAGTGCAAACCATGATGTATCTTATCGAATTACCACTATTGTTCATGGGTTAGGCATTAGAGACAACCACACTCACTTTAATAGGGCACCACATAATTCCTTTGAGACGACACCACTTGAACTATGGTTTGGAGAAACCTAAGTTGTCGTTTCTTAAAAGTTTGGGGCTGCGACGCTTATGTGAAAAAGTTTAAGGTTGATGAGCTCGAACCCAAAGCGGATAAAAATGCATCTTCATAGGACACCCAAAACATTTGGGTATACCTCCTATCTCAGATCCGGAAGCAAAAGTAATTGTTTCTAGAAACGGGTCCTTTCTCGAGGAAAAGTTTCTCTCCAAAGAATTGAGTGGGAGGATGGTGGAGACTTGATGAGGTTATTGAACCATCACTTCAACCAGTGTGTAGCAGGGCACAGGAAGTTGTTCATGTGGCACCTACACCAATTGAAGTGGAAGCTGATGATAATGATCATGATGCTTCGGATCAAGTCACTACCGAACCTCGTAGGTCGACAAGGACGCGTACTACTTCAGAGTGGTACGCAATCCTGTCTTAGAGGTCATGTTGCTAGACAACAATGAGCCTACGAGCTATGGAGAAGCGATGGTGGGCCCGGATTCCGATGAATGGCTCGAGGCCATAAAATCCGAGAGAGGATCCATGACTTTGGAAGAAATACTTGATGGTCATAAGGCCATTGGGTACAGATGGATTTTGAAAGAAAGATAGACAATGATGGTAAGTATTACCATTAAGAAAGCTCGACTTGTCATTAAGATGTTTTCTGACAAGTTCAAGGAGTTGACTACGATGAGACTTTCTCACTCGTAGCGATGCTAAGAGTATGTTGGAATTGAATTAGCAGTTACTGCATTATTTATGAAATCTTGCAGATAGGATGTCAAAAAACATTGTTTCCTCGATGATATTCTTGAGGAAAGGTTGTATGTGATACAACCAGAAGGTTTTGTCAAATCCTGAAAGATGATAACAAGTATGCAAAGCTCCAGCAATCCTTCTAAGGACTGGAGTAAGCATCTCAGAGTTGGAATGTACGCTTTGATGAGATGATCAAAGATTTTGGGTTTATACAAAGTTTATGAGAAACTTGTATTTCCAAAGAAGTGAGTGGGAGCACTATAGAATTTCTGATGAGTATATGTTGTTGACATATTGTTGACCAGAAATGATGTAGAATTTCTGGAAAGCATATAGGGTTATTTGAAAAGTATTTTTCAATAGAAAACCTGGATTAAGCTGCTTGAACATTGAGCATCAAGATCTATGAGGATAGATCAAAACGCTAAATGGTACTTTCAAATGAGCACATACCTTGACATGATCTTGAAGGTGTTCAAGATGGATCAGTCAAAGAAGGAGTTCTTGCCTGAGTTGTAAGGTATGGAGTTAAAAGTTAAAGCTCGACCACGGCAGAAGAGAGAGAAAGGACGAAGGTCGTCCCCTATGCTTCGGACGTAGGCTCTATAATATGCTATGCTGTGTACCGCACCAGAAGTGTGCCTTGCCATGAGTCTGGCAAGGGGGTACAAGAATGATCCAGGAATGGGGATCATTGGACAGCGGTCAAAATTGTCCTTGGAGTAAATAAGGACATGTTTCTCAATTATGGAGGTGATAAAGAGTTCAGCGTAAAGGGTTACGTCGATGCAAGCTTTAAACACCTATCCGAGTGACTCTGAGTAGAAAACCGGATACGTATAGTGGAGCAACCATTTGGAATAGCTCCAAGTGGAGCATGGTAGCAGCATTTACAATATGACCTAGAGATTTGCGAAGTACATATGGATCTAAATGTTGCAGACCCGTTGACTAAAACCTCTCTCACAAGCAAAACATGATAAAACCCTAGAACTCATTGAGTCTTAATCACATGATGATGTGAACTAGTTTAGTGACACTAGTAAACTCTTTGGAAGTTGGTCACATGGCGATGTGACCTGTGAGTGTTAATCACATGGCGATGTGAACTAGATTATTGACTCTAGTGCAAGTGGGAGACTGTTGGAAATATGCCCTAGAGGCAATAATAAATTAGTTATTATTATTATATTTCCTTGTTCATGATAATCGTTTATTATCCATGCTATAATTGTATTGATAGGAAACTCAAATACATGTGTGGGTACATAGACAACACCATGTCCCTAGTAAGCCTCTAATTGACTAGCTCGTTGATCAATAGATGGTTACGGTTTCCTGACCATGGACATTGGATGTCGTTGATAACGGGGTCACATCATTGGGAGAATGATGTGATGGACAAGACCCAATCCTAAGCCTAGCACAAAGATCGTGTAGTTCGTATGCTAAAGCTTTTATAATGTCAAGTATCATTTCCTTAGACCATGAGATTGTGCAACTCCCGGATACCGTAGGAATTCTTTGGGTGTACCAAACGTCACAACGTAACTGGGTGGCTATAAAGGTGCACTACGGGTATCTCCGAAAGTGTATGTTGGGTTGGCATGAATCGAGACTGGGATTTGTCACTCCGGTTGACGGAGAGGTATCTCTGGGCCCACTCGGTAGGACATCATCATAATGTGCACAATGTGACCAAGGGGTTGATCACGGGATGATGTGTTACGGAACGAGCAAAGAGACTTGCCGGTAATGAGATTCAACAAGGTATTGGCATACCGATGATCGAATCTCGGGCAAGTACAGATATCGCTAGACAAAGGGAATTGTGTACGGGATCGATTGAGTCCTTGACATCATGGTTCATCCGATGAGATCATCGTGGAACATGTGGGAGCCAACATGGGTATCCAGATCCCGCTGTTGTTTATTGACCGGAGAATGTCTCAGTCATGTCTGCATGGTTCCCGAACCCGTAGGGTCTACACATTTAAGGTTCGATGACGCTAGGGTTATAGGGAATAGATATACGTGGTTCACGAATGTTGTTCGGAGTCCCAGATGAGATCCCGGACGTCACGAGGAGTTCCGGAATGGTCCGGAGGTAAAGATTTATATATGGGAAGTCCTGTTTTGGTCACCGGAAAAGTTTCGGGTGCTATCGGTAATGTACCGGGACCACCGGGAGGGTCCCAGGGGTCCAGCAAGTGGGGACACCGGACCCAGAGGGCAGCATGGGCCAAGTGTGGGAGGGGACCAGCCCCATGTGGGCTGGTGCGCCCCACCACAAGGGCCCAAGGCGCCTAGGGTTTGGGGAGGGGGTGCTTCCACCTTTCTTGGGGGGCAAGTTTCCCCCTCTCCCCCCTTGGCCGCACCCTAGATGGGGATTGGGGCTGCCGCCACCCCTAGGGAGGGAACCCTAGGTGGGGGTGCAGCCCTCCCTCTCCTCATATATATAGTGGAGGCAATGGGGCAGCCCAACACACGAAGTTCTTCTCCTGTTGGCGCAGCCCTACCTCTCTTTCTCCTCCTCTCCCGCGGTGCTTGGCGAAGCCCTGCAGGATTTCCAGGCTCCTCCACCACCACCACGCCGTTGTGCTGCTGCTGGATGGAGTCTTCCCCAACCTCTCCCTCTCTCCTTGTTGGATCAAGGCATGGGAGACGTCACCGGGTTGTACGTGTGTTGAACGCGGAGGTGCCGTCCGTTCGGCACTAGGATCTCCGGTGATTTGGATCACGACGAGTACGACTCCTTCAACCCCGTTCTCTTGAATGCTTCCGCTTAGCGATCTACAAGGGTATGTAGATGCACTCCCCTCTCTCTCGTTGCTAGTCTCTCCATAGATAGATCTTGGTGACACGTAGGAAAATTCTGAATTTCTGCTACGTTCCCCAACAGTTTCCCCCTCTCTATCGTGTTGTGATGAATTGAGTTTTCCCTTTGAGATTTCACTTTTATCGAATTGAATACTTTTATGGATTTGAGAGCACTTGATGAATGTCTTGCTATTAATACTTGTGGTGACAATGGGATATCGTATTGATTCACTTGATATGTGTTTGGGCACTCAACTGCGAATTCCCGGGGTGACATTGGGGTAATATATGCATAGGGGTTGATGCAGGTTCTCGTCTTTGTTTTTTCGGTAGAAATCTTGGGGCACTCTTTGAGGTTCTTTGTGTTGGATTGAGTATTATGAATCTAAAATTGTTTGATGCATATCGTATAATCAACTCACGGATACTCGAGTGACATTGGAGTATCTAGGTGACATTAGAGTTAGTTGATATGTATCATAGGGTGTTATTTTAGTACAAACTCTTAGATAGATCGATCGGAAAGGATAACTTGATATTATTTCAGTACAAACTCTTGGATAGATCTATTGGAAAGAATAACTTTGAGGTGGTTTCGTACCCTACAAACAATTTCTTCTTATGTTCTCTGCTAGATAAGAACTTTGGAGTGATTCTTTATCGCACGTTGAGGTATGGTTATATGATCCAATTACATTAGAATTGTTGAGAGATTGCAATAGCGAAAGTACGGACCATAAGCCTCATTTTCAAGCATTGCAATACCGTTTGTGCTCACTTTTGTTACTTGCTACCTTTCTATTTTTTATTGGTACTATTACAAAAATCAATATCTACTATCATTACTACACTTGTATCAATATCTCTTCGCCGAACTAGTGCACCTATACAATTTACCATTGTATTTGGTGTGTTGGGGACACAAGAGATTCTTTGTTATTTGGTTGCAGGGTTGTCTGAGAGAGACCATATTCATCCTATGCCTCACATGGATTGATAAACCTTAGGTCACCCACTTGAGGGAAATTTGTTACTGTCCTACAAAACTTTGCACTTGAAGGCCCAACACGAGTCTACAAGAACAAGTTGTATAGTATACATCAAGCTCTTTTCTGGCGCGGTTGCCGGGGAGGTGAGTGCTTGAAGGTATATATCTTTAGATCTTGCAATTGAATATTTTAGTTTCTTATTTTATCACTAGTTTGGTTTATAAAAGAAAACTAAAAAATGTAATTGAGGTGGCCTCATATTATTCGTCTTTATCATGTCTTTCTTGAAAATGATGGAAAGGAAAATTGTACTCCATTGATAGAAGAAGAATTCAATAAAATGTTTGGCCTAAATGCTGAGCGTGATTGCAATGTTGTTAGTATGAATTCTTTGAATATCCATGATGCAAACGATATGCAAAGTTATAAGCTTGGGGATGCTATATTTGATGAAGATGATATTTTTACTGCCCTAAGTTTTGATGAGAAAAATTATTATGATGAAAGCATGCCTCTTATTTATGATGATTGTATTGATGAAAGTGGGTTTGGAAGAGTGTCAACTCTAGGTAATGATCCCACTATTTTGGAGGGTGTTAAATATTATTCTAATAATTATTAAAGTGGATTTGGAGAGGTCATAACTTTACTTAGTGATGAATCCACTATTTTGGAAGAGGTTTCAGTTGACTATGATAAAAAAAGTTGCTATCTATGATGATATGTATGCTATAAAGAGTAATGATATCCATGGAACTTTTCATCATGATTTTAATGCTCAAATTGATTATGTGAATCTAGTGTAATATGATAGTTATTTTATTGAATTTGCTCCCATTATTTTCAATGAGAAAGAATTTGCTTATGTAGAAAGTAATAAAGTTTCTATCAATGTGGATCATGCAAAGAATGCTTTATGTGACAGATATATTGTTGAATTCATTCATGATGCTACTGAAAATTATTATGAGAGAGGAACATATGCTTCTACATATCTCAATAATATCAAGTTTCCTCTCTATGTGTTACTCGTTTTACTTGCTCTTTTGGATGATCACTTGTTACATATTATGGCAGATGTTGGTGTGTCTGTCGACCCGGGGTTGGGTTCTCCTTCGCGTTTACTCTCTGTCATTAGGGCTAATGAAGTGACCCAGGCGGCTATTGCCAAGGACCAGGAGGTCACGGTCTCTGCGGGTCCCGTTGTGGCCCAAAGGGTTGTCGGGAGATGCTGGGGCGGCAAATGGTTGTGGCCAGTCGCCTCCCCTCCCCACCCAAGTGAAGAGAGGCCAGTCCAAACGATCTAAACCTTGTCTGGCCCCGTGCAGATCTAGCCTTCGTATTAAAAACCTCTCTTATAAATGAAAGCTCTTTTCTGTAATGTAAGAGGTTTCGCCGCTCGGGGGCATCGAGACCAGATTCATGACTTGGTTTGTGGTGAACAAATTGACATTGTAGGGCTTGTTGAAACGTTTAAGGAATCCTTCTCTCCGTCTGAGCTGTCTGAGGTTGCAGACATGGATAGATTTGATTGGCATTTTCTTCCTGTCTCGGACCACTCTGGGGGCATCTTGATTGGGTCTAAATGGGATGTGTTTGATTTCATTACTTATGATCATGGTATTTTTTGGGCTAGCGTGGTAGTTCACCATCGTCAGCTAAACACGTTATGGGAATGTCTAGTGGTATATGGCCCCGCTGATCACTCTCTTGCGACTATGTTTCTTGATGAGCTTTCTAATAAGGTTGTGTCTTGTAATATTCCTCTATTGATTGGTGGTGATTTCAATCTTTTGCGTTCCCCGGTGGATAAAAACAGTCCTAATTTTTCTTGGCCGCTGGCCAACGCCTTTAATGAGTTCATTAGTAATTGTGTGATCCGTGAGCTCCCTAGGGTGGGGGCGCGGTTCACTTGGTCTAATCATTAGTCAAATCTTGTCCGGTCGGTGCTGGATCGGGGTCTTTGTCTGTGATAGATGAGATTCGCTCTTTCCTCGTGCTTCGTTGAAAGCTAGACCTATGGTTGGATCTGATCATGTTCCCCTCATCGTGGATACGGGCCTTAATTCTCCTCTGTTGTCTTCCCGCTTGCAATTTGATGCTTCCTGGTTGATTGTGGATGGATTTTATGATATCCTGGCCACCAAGATCTCTAATCTTCTTAATACCCCTAGCCGTTCTTTTGGCCCAATGGACGATTGGCGCAAGTGCTCCTATGAGTTGCGCAAATTCTTAAGAGGCTGGTCCCGTAATAGGGCAGCCGACCAGCGCAGGGAAAAAGATGCCCTGGAATCCCAACTCCGGGTCTGGATCAATCTGGGAATCTCTCTGGGCTTTCTGCTTCTCAGTGGGCCACTCGCTATTCCTTGGAAGATGCCCTGATGCTGTTGCATCAGTAATCGGAAATTTATTGGTGCCAGCACAGCTCCCTTAATTGGAACTTAAAAGGTGACACTATGACGACTTACTTCTTTGCGATCGCCAATGGTAGGCATCGGAGATATTTCATTGATAGTATTATCATTGATGGTGTCAAGACTTCGGACCAATCTCTCATTATGAATCACATTGTTGGCTTCTTTTCCAATCTTCTTGGTCCCAAACCGGACTCTGGCCTCTCCTTCTCCTCTGATTTTTGGGATGCGGGTAGTAAGATATCTTCTGATGAGAACATGGCCTTAATGGTGCCTCTTTCTGATGAGGAGATTTGGAAGGTGATTAGCTCGGCTAACCCGAACGCTGCCTCGAGGCCTGACGGATACTCGATTCCCTTCTTTAAGAAATTCTGGCCGCAGTTGCGGGTGCTCGTTTGTAAGATCATCCAAGGATTCTGGCTGGGGACGGTGGATATTTCATGTCTTAATTATGCTGTCATATCTCTCATTCCTAAAGTCAAAGGACCTGACCTGATCTCGCAGTTTCGAACTATTGCCCTAATCAATAATTTTGCTAAATTCCCTGCCAAAGGGATCGCCTCGCGCCTTTCCCCCATTGCTCACCGTGCCATCAACCCCTTCCAATATGCCTTTATCAAAGGTCGTTTCATTTTGGATGGGGTCCTATGCTTACATGAAATTGTGCATGACCTCAAGATCCGTAAGTCTAAAGCCGTGATTCTAAAGCTTGATTTTGAGAAGTCCTACGACTCGGTGAGCTGGCCTTTTTTGAGAAGGGTGCTTTTGGCAAAAGGGTTTGAGGGACCATTTGTGCACAGAATCATGCAGTTGGTCTCGGGAGGCCATACTGCCATTTCAGTTAACGGTCAGGTTAGTAATTTTTTTGCAAATGGCAGGGGCCTTCGGCAAGGCGACTCTGCTTCTCCCATCTTGTTCAATTTTGTGGCGGATGCCCTTTCCCGTATTCTCTCCAGGGCAGCTATTCATGGGCACATCGCTCCAGTTATTTCTAATCTTCTACCTGAAGGTGTTACTCACCTTCAATATGCGGATGGCACTATTATTATGGTCGAGTTGGATGACTCCTGCCTCGCTAATCCCAAATTCATTCTCCTTTGCTTTGAAGCTATGTCGGGTCTTAAGATTAACTTTGCGAAGAGCGAGGTTATTGTTACTGGTGTGGATGACACTGAAGATGTGCGTGTGGCACACCTCCTTAATTGTAAGCTAGGGTCCTTCCCTTTCAAATTTCTGGGCCTTCCCATTTCTCTGGACGTACTTCATGTGAAAGAATTTGCCCCGATGGTCACCAAGGTGGGCATCAGGGTCTTGCCCTGGCGTGGGAGATATAATACCAACGTGGGTAAAGTTGCTTTGATCAATGCTTATCTGTCTTCCCTCCCCATGTTCTTGATGGGCTTCTACTTATTATTGGGCGGGATCCATGCTGTTTCGACAAACACCATGGGGCTTTTCATTGGAATGCTGCTGATAATCGTCGTAAATATCGTTTCGTTAAGTGGAAACTGATGTGCAGGCCCAAAAACCTTGGAGGGTTGGGTATCATCAATACTTTCATCATGAACCAATGTTTGATGATTAAATGGTGGTGGAAGATTATGAGTGTTGGGGATCGGCTACTCTGGCGTTCCATTCTTAATGCTAAGTATTTTCCTCCTCTAGCCCAATGTTTACTAATGCTCTTGGTGGTTCTCACTTTTGGAAGGCCTTGGTTAAAGTTAGGCATTTGTTCCAGGCTCATGTTAAATTTGTAGTTGGGGATGGCTCCTCCATTAGATTCTGGCTGGACTGGTGGTGTGGAGATTCACCGCTCTATGTGACCTTCCCCACCTTATTTTCTTATTGCCCTGACCCGAATATTTCTATTATGAAGTTGGTTGTCCATGGTTGGAACCTGGCCTTTCGCCGATCCTTGTCGCCTGAAGAGTTTGAAGATTGGCAACGCCTTACTACCTTCTTCCCCATGCTCTCGGCAAATTTGGACTCGGTGATCTGGCCGCACACTTCCTCGGGGCGCTTTTCTGTTAAATCGCTTTACTCTAAACTTATTGGTGGCTCCCCTACTAACCATTTCTCTCAGATTTGGAAGGCCCGGATCCCTCCTAAAGTTAAGATTTTCCTGTGGCAAGCCTTTAGGGGCCGGTTGCCTTCGGCTGACCAGATTCACAAGAGAAACGGGTCGGGTTCTCATTTTTGTGCTTTGTGTGGTGACTTGGAGGATACGGCACACATTTTCTTCCATTGTGCCTTGGCTAAGCTCATTTGGAGTTGCGTTAGAGAATGGCTTCATGTTACCTGGGCCCCTGCTTCCTTCTCAGAACTTCGGACCCTAGCGAGTAGCTTGTCTGGCGTCTCCAGACGTATCTTTTGGGTGGGCCTGGGTGCTTTGTGCTGGTCCCTTTGGACGAGTAGGAACAAGTTTACTATTGAACATGTGTTTCCGGCTAAACCCGATGATTGCTTATTTAAATCATGTGCTCTCTTGCAACAGTGGAAATCATTGACTAAGGTGGGCGACCAGGAAGCGCTTTCTATGCTAATCTCCAAAGTTCGGGCCTCGGCATCTATTCTTTTCAGTTAAGAGCAGGATGCTTAGTTGATGTGGGCGCCGCTGGCGAGTTTATTTTGGGTAGTATCTATCCGGGCTGCGCGCCATGTACTGGCTAGGGAGCCAGGTACCTTTGACTTATGTCTTTCGTTTGACCCATGGTTGGGGTCTGGTTGGTTGGTTGTTGCGAACTTATGTGTGGTTGCTACCTACCTCATGGCTTTCTTTATAAAGTCGTGCGTATGACTTTTCTCTAAAAAAAGTTTTGATGTTATGCTTGTTTTGCCTTCCTATGCTAGTTGATTCTTACTCCCAGAATTTGTTTGCTCACAAAATTCCTATGCATATGAAGTATGTTAGGCTTAAATGTGCTTGTCATATGCATCATGATGCTCTCGTTATGTTTCAATTCTTTACTTTTATGCGAGCATCATTGAAATCATTATGCCTACCTAAAAAGGCATTAAAGAAAAGCGCTTGTTAGGAGGCAAACCAACACTTGCACCCACTATTTTTTGTGTTCACATAATTAAGCTACTATAGTAATCATGATTTATACCTTTTGTTTCAATAAAGTGCCAAGTAAAGCCTTTGGGATAGGGTGGATGAAAATTGACTTGATTCTGTGCAAAAACAAAAACTTTTGCGCTCAGTCCAGAAATTTTCGAAATTCACTGGAACATGATTTTGATATGAAATTTTCTATAGATGATTTATATAGAAATTCTCTATGTTTTCCTAATTATTCAGAATTTTTAGAGGTGTAGAAGTATGGTCTGTGTTCAGATTATTACAGGTTGTTCTATTTTTGACAGATTCTATTTTCAATGCATAGTTTGTTTGTTTCTATGGCTTATATTTCTCCATATAAATTGTGAAAATGATAAGGTACAATACTCATTGTGTGAGAACAATTATGTATCTTGCCTTTGACAGTACCAAAGTGAATGATTTGCTCTTTATCATACTAACCTATCTCACGAAGTTCCGTTTAGTTTTTTGTGATTGAAGTTTTCAAGTTTTGGGTGAGATATCGATATGAGAAGAATAAGGAATGAAGCGAACCTAAGCTTGGGGATGCCCAAGCCACCCCAAGGTAATATGCAAGTATGATCCAAGCAACTAAGCTTGGGGATGCCCCGGAAGGCATCCCCTCTTTCGTCTCCAACATTATCGGTAACCTCACTTGGAGCTATATTTTCATTTGTCACATGATATGTGTTTTGCTTGGAGCATCATTTTATTTTGTTACGATTTTATTTCTATTATTTAGATAATGTTTTGCCTCTTTTATTTCAGTAATGATGTCGAGTATAGCCTTGGCCATGCTTATTTTGCAAGTCTGTATGTTGTTGTTTGAAACAGAAAGTTGCACGCTAGTGTGTGAGCTCTTGAGAAAAGTTAGAATGTGATAAAATGTTGAGATGTTTTGCACAATAATCTATGATAAATTTTTGACAGTGTGGTAATTTTTCAGAATTTTTGGAGTTAGAGAAGTATGGATCTTCTTGCATTCTTTAGAGACTGTCCTGTTTAGACAGATTGTTGTTATGTTTGCATTGTTTGCATATGTTTGCTTATTTAATGATTATATTTGAGGATAGGAGTATTAAATATGCAGAGGCATTTCATATGCAATGTTAAATTATAATTTTAGTGATTTGTTACTGAAGGAAATATGCCCTAGAGGCAATAATAAAGTTATTATTTATTTCCTTATTTCATGATGAATGTTTATTATTCATGATAGAATTGTATTAACAGGAAACATAATACATGTGTGAATATATGGACAAACATAGTGTCACTAGTATGCCTCTACCTAACTAGCTCGTTAATCAAAGATGGTTATGTTTCCTAGCCATGGACAAAGAGTTGTCATTTGATTAACGGGATCACATCATTAGGAGAATGATGTGATTGACTTGACCCATTCCGTTAGATCAGCACTTGATCGTTTAGTATGTTGCTATTGCTTTCTTCATGACTTATACATGTTCCTATGACTATGAGATTATGTAACTCCCGTTTACCGGAGGAACACTTTGTGTGCAACCAAACGTCACAACGTAACTGGGTGATTATAAAGGTGATCTACAGGTGTCTCCGAAGGTACTTGTTGGGTTGGCGTATTTCGAGATTAGGATTTTTTCACTCCGATTGTCGAAGAGGTATCTCTGGGCCCTCTCAGTAATACACATCACTTAAGCCTTGCAAGCATTGCAACTAATGAGTTAGTTACGGGATGATGTATTACGGAACGAGTAAAGAGACTTGTTGGTAACGATATTGAACTAGGTATTGAGATACCGACGATCGAATCTCGGGCAGGTAACATACCGATGACAAAGGGAACACCGTATGTTGTTATGCGGTCTGACCGATAAAGATCTTCGTAGAATATGTGGGAGCCAATATGAGCATCCAGGTTCCGCTATTGGTTATTGACCGGAGATGTGTCTCGGTCATGTCTACATAGTTCTCGAACCCGTAGGGTCCGCACGCTTAACGTTACGATGATAGTTATATTATGAGTTTATATGTTTTGATGTACCGAAGGTTGTTCGGAGTCCCGGATGTGATCACGGACATGACGAGGAGTCTTGAAATGGTCGAGACATGAAGATTGCTATATTGGAAGCCTATGTTTGGATATCGGAAGTGTTCCGGGTGAAAGCGGGATTTTACCGGAGTACCGGGAGGTTACCGGAACCCCCGGGAGGCTAATGGGCCTTAGTGGGTGAGGGAGTCCTGGATTAGGGGGTGTCCGGATGGCCAGACTATGACCTTTGGCCGGACTCCCGGACTATGAAGATACAAGATTGAAGACTCCGTCCCGTGTCCGGATGGGACTTTCCTTGGTGTGGAAGGCAAGCTTGGCGATACGATATGAAGATCTCCTCCTATTGTAACCGACTCTGTGTAACCCTAGCCCTCCCCGGTGTCTATATAAACCGGAGAGTTTTAGTCCGTAGGACGAACAACAATCATACCATAGGCTAGCTTCTAGGGTTTAGCCTCTCTGATCTCGTGGTAGATCAACTCTTGTACTACCCATATCATTAATATTAATCAAGCAGGAGTAGGGTTTTACCTCCATCGAGAGGGCCCGAACCTGGGTAAAAACATCGTGTCCCTTGTCTCCTGTTACCATCTGCCTAGACGCACAGTTCGGGACCCCCTACCCGAGATCCGCCGGTTTTGACACCGACATTGGTGCTTTCATTGAGAGTTCCTCTGTGTCATCGCCCTTAGGCCCGATGGCTTCTTCGATCATCAACCACGACGCGGTCCAGGGTGAGACCTTTCTCCCCCGACAGATCTTCGTATTCGGCAGCTTTGCACTACGGGCCAACTCGCTTGGCAATCTAGAGCAGATCGAAAGCTACGCCCCTGGCCATCAGGTCAGGTTTGGAAGCTTAAACTACACGGCCGACATCCGTGAGGACTTGATCTTCGACGGATTCGAGCCACGGCCGAGTGCGCCGCACTGTCTTGATGGGCATGATCTAGCTCTGCCGCCGGACAGCGCCCAGAGTGCCGCTCAGGTGTCCGCTCCGACCATTAGCCCGGAGCCGACTTCGCCAACCAGGGACGGACGGTTGGACGCCGCCCCAGGAGCCGCAATCTCTATGGTGATAGAGCCGAATACCAGCCTAGTCCTTTGCAAGGCCTGTGATTCCAAGGTGCCGGACTCCGTTCCGGACTCCGAATCCTCCGCACCCCTTCCGATCGAACCTGATTGGGCTCCAATCATGGAGTTCACCGCCGCGGACGTCTTTCAACACTCGCGTTTTGGCGACATCCTGAATTCACTAAAGTCTCTCTCTTTGTCAGGAGAGCCCTGGCCGGATTACGGTCAGCATGGTTGGGATACGGACGACGAAGAAATTCGAAGCCCACCCACCACCCACTTCGTATCCACTGTCGACAATTTAACCGAAATGCTCGACTTTGACTCCGAAGACATCGACGGTATGGACGCCGATGAAGGAGACGACCAAGAACCAGCACCTATAGGGAACTAGAAAGCCACCTAGTCATATGACATATACATGGTGGACACCCCCAAAGCAGGGGATGGCGAGGAGAAAATGGAGGATGACTCCTCCAAGAAGCAACCCAAGCGCCGACGTCAGTGGCGCCGCTCTAAGTCCCGCCAAAGAAAAAACGGCGATTCCAGCACCGGAGATAACAACACGCCGGACAGTGCTGAAGATAACCCCCTCCAGCAGGATTCAGTGCAGGAGGACGAAGGAGCCAGCCCTCATGAGAGGACGGCCGACAGAGAGGTTGTGGACGACAACTATATGCCTCCCTCCGAAGATGAGGCAAGCCTCGACAACGATGAATTCGTCGTGCCAGAGGATCCCGTCGAACAAGAGCGTTTCAAACGCAGGCTTATGGCCACGGCAAGCAGCCTCAAGAAAAAATAGCAGCAGCTTAGAGCTGACCAAGACTTGCTAGCCGACAGATGGACCGAAGTCCTAGCGGCCGAAGAGTATAAACTCGAGCGCCCCTCCAAGAGCTACCCAAAGCACAGGCTGCTACCCCAACTTGAGGAGGAAGCAACTAAACCTACATCACCAGCGTACAATGCGCCCGATCGGCCACCCCATGGCCGCGACAGAGAGGCCTTCAGGCCCTCGACCCAAGCCGCACCCCGGCACCGCTCAAAACATACCAGAGTATGGGGAGACGCAACAGACCTGCGAGACCTATTGGAGAATAAGGCAAGGCAAGCAAGATCGATCTACGGATCGCATGGGCGCCCCGCTTCACGTGACGCTAGCCGTCACGCCGGACACAATAAGTATGGCCCGGCCGAACACAACAGACCAAGCTCGTTCGAGTTGCGTCGTGATATAGCCCAGTACAGGGGCGCCGCACACCCACTATGCTTCACAAACGAAGTAATGGATCATCAAATCCCCAAGGGCTTCAAACCCGTAAAAATCGAATCATACGATGGCACAACAGATCCTGCGGTATGGATCGAGGATTATCTCCTTCATATCCACATGGCCCATGGTGATGATCTACACGCCATCAAATACCTCCCGCTCAAGCTTAAAGGACCAGCTCGACATTGGCTTAACAGCCTGCCAACAGAGTCAATTAGTTGTTGGGAGGACCTGGAATCCGCATTCCTTGACAACTTCCAGGGCACGTATGTGCGACCACCAGACGCCGATGACCTAAGCCACATAATCCAGCAGCCAGAGGAATCGGCCAGACAATTCTGGACACGGTTCCTAACCAAGAAAAACCAAATAGTCGATTGTCCGGACGTCAAGGCCCTTGCAGCCTTCAGGCACAACATCCGAGACGAATGGCTTGCCCGGCACCTAGGACAGGAAAAGCCGAAGTCTATGGCAGCCCTCACGACACTCATGACCCGCTTCTGCGCAGGAGAAGACAGCTGGCTAGCTCATAGCAATAACATAACCAAGAGCCCTGGCAATTCGGATACCAAGGACAACAATGGCAGGTCACGTCGCAACAAGCATAAGCGTCGCTTTAACGGTGACAATACTGAAGATACGGCAGTCAATGCCGGATTCAGAGGCTCTAAACCGGGTCAGCGGAAGAAGCCATTCAAAAGAAACCCTCAGGGCCCATCCATCTTAGACCGGATACTCGATCGCTCGTGCCAGATACACGGCACCCCCGAACAGCCAACCAATCACACCAACAGGGATTGTTGGGTGTTCAAGCAGGCAGGCAAGTTAAGTGCCGAGACCAGAGACAAGGGGCTACATAGCGATGACGGGGAGGGGCCCCGGCCGCCGAACAACAAAGGACAGAAGGGATTCCCCCCGCAAGTTCGGACGGTGAATAAGATATACGCAACCCACATCCCCAAAAGGGAGCGGAAGCGTGCTCTCAAGGACATCTATGCGCTGGAGCCAGTCGCCCCAAAGTTCAACCCATGGTCCTCCTGCCCGATCACCTTCGATCGAAGGGACCATCCCACCAGCATCCGTCACCGCAGATTCACCGCACTGGTCCTAGACCCAAGTATCGACGGATTTCACCTTACCAGAGTCCTAATGGATGGCGGCAGTACCTTGAACCTGCTTTACCAGGACACATTGCGAAAAATGGGCATCGTTCAAGGATTAAACCCACAAAGACAACCTTCAAAGGTGTCATACCAGGGGTAGAAACCAGCTGTACAGGCTCGGTCGCACTCGAGGTGGTCTTCGGATCCCCGAATAACTTCCGGAGCGAGGAGTTAATCTTCAACATAGTCCCATGCCGCAGCGGCTATCACGCCCTGCTCGGACGAACCGCATTTGCAAAATTCAATGCGGTGCCGCACTATGCATATGTCAGGACCCCGATTCTATGCCACACCGATCTAGCATGTAACACATCATATCACTTCGTGGCCTCACGCACGGTATTCCCACGGGTGTCGCCTTACCATGCCCGGGACCGTTTGCGCCTTTTGGCACATGTATATGATAGTGTCGCTAGCATCCATATGACAAGAACCCGGACTGACATGGCTAGCCGTGAACCCGAAGTGGCACTAACTTACAGGGACAGTCATACATGACCCAGCATCGAACGTGTCGGTCATCAGCGAGTGAACCCGGGCTGTAGCAACTGGGCTGTAGCAGGCTAACAGGACTCCGATAGACACCGCGTGACATTTCCCCGAAGGGACAGACACATGAACGAAGAAGGACACATGCCGGCCAGCCTAAGTGTTCCGGAGCAGTAGCAAGCTACCAGGGCTCAGTGGAAGCACTAGGAGACATTTCCCGGTAAGAGAGGCTACTAAGGATATACAACTAGATAGTCAGATCCCACACATAGCAATACACATTACACGTACGCATAACATGCAAGTATGTGCTGTACAACATGGCATCACATCATAACTCAACAACTCATATAGATAAAGGCTCAGAAGAGCCATCTAAGCATTTATTACAAACAGGGGTCACATGACCCAACATTCAGAGCAAACAAGCAACAAGCGGAAGCACTACATGTCTGAGTACAGACATCTACAAATGAAAAAGGCTGAAGAGCCTGACTATCTACAACATCCGATCAAGATCGTAGCTGAGGTACAAGCTACTCATCGAAGTCCATGAGAACACTAGTAAGACCGAAGTCTCCGCTGCAAAAACATAAATAAAGCAACATGAGTACAAAGGTAGTCAGCAAGTCTTACATCAGATCCTATCATACATGCATTTGTATCAAGAGGGTAATGTGGGGTTCAGTTGCAGCAAGCCAACTTTGACTCAGTGGCTATCCTGTTCTACGACTACGAGAAACTTCTTTGAGGTGATATGGCGCACACGAGTCCACTAATCACCACACAATACACTACTATGGATTCATTCCCATCTCCCTACGAGAAGGCCATCCATAGCACTCACACTTTGTCTTGAGCATTTTAGAGTATCCACTTCAAGTTGTCTATGTACCATGTAAGCATCCAAGAAGTCCATAACCGCGGACTCGGCTATTCGAATAGATCATGTTAACCCTGCAGGGGTGTACTTCTTCACACACGCTCTCGCCACTTACCACCATGTACATGTCGTGTATCTCGGCAACCTTCAAGCGGAAGCTTGGCGAGGGAGTCGGCCACGACCTGACTAACCACACAAGACTCTAGCCCAGGTTTATCGCCTATTCGGGTTCCATCCGCAAGGAGATCCGGCCGGGGTGTCGCTCACGACCCCAAACGATGTGAGCAGGGTTCCCAAGCCCACCATCCGGGTGCCACTTGGTACACCGTGCCACCTGTGCCTAGTCTGTCCCAAGCCCACCCTGCCGGGTGCCACTCGGTAGAAAAATAGCACTACCTACAAACACCAGAAACTAGTTGTGACTCCTGGACAGAGATCAAGTTGGTTAATAAGTCGAGAGGGCTTGGAGCGCCCGGAGCCCAATGTGTGGTAGTATCGAGTCATTGGACAACATACATAGAACTCAGTGCTTAAGGACGGTTCCAGTGAGACAACCCACCATGTACTCCTACATGGCCTCTCACCGCTACCTTTACCAAATTGTGTTCACACACTTCACTCTCAGCATCAGAACATAGAACGCGGCACTCCAATTCATTCCCAATGAATCAGACCTGACACACTCTAAGCAATAGCAGGCATAGCATGGTAAGAACACAACAATGGCTTCAATCAACTCCTACACATGCTAGTGGGTTTCAACTATTTACTGTGGCAATGACAGGTCATGCAGAGGAATGGGTTCAACTACCGCAGCACAAAGTAGAAGATGAATCGTTGTTGTCCTAATGCAATAACTGAGAGCAGGAGCGAAAGAGTAGGATTGTATCGAAATGAACAAGGGGGTTTGCTTGCCTGGGAGATCAACAAGGAAGGCACTGCTCCTCAGACAGGTACTCTGGAGCACTCTCCGGAGCAGGACCTATCGAGAAGGAACGGTGTCGACAATCAATACACAAGCATATGCAACAATATGATGCATGAACATGGCATGTAGATGTGATGCTGTTGAGCTAATGCAACTAGCAATCATTTGGTTGAAGTTCATTTGAACCAAGAGTTCAAATGCAACTCCAAATTAACTCATTATAAATGCCATTATAGTGTTTCACTTATACAGTAGGTATAAATTGGTTTGTCATGCATGAAACTAGTACAGATGGATAGATTGCATTTTTCTGATAATTTTTCATATATAAATTATTTCAATCTGAGCTACGGTTGAATTCTATGAATTTTTGAAGTTTAAATCATTTTCTGGAATTTTCTGAGTTATTTTAAATCTAGAAAATAAATAATTGTGTCAGCATGATGTCATGCCTGCGTCAGCAGGTCAACGGTGCTGACCAGGTCAATTCTGATGACCGGGTCCCACATGTCATTGGCTTGCTGTTAACTGGGAGTTAATCCCGTGTTGACTGGGATTTGACCCGCTACGGGGCCTGCCTGTCTGTGCCTGTTAGAGGGGGATTAGTGGTGATTAGCGCCTAACTAAGCGACCACGTCAGCCCACCGGAGTTTGGCCGGCGGCGACCTCAAACCGCGGCGGATGTTCACCGGAGACGCTGTTCCGGCAGCGGTTTGACGCGCTGAGGGCATCAGTGGAGAGCTCACGCTCGCCCGCATCTAGGGGAGCAGGTGGGAGGCCGCGGGGGCGGCGGAGCTCGCCGGAGCGAAGCTCGCGGCGGCGGCCGGAGCACGGCTCGAGCGGGCACGCGGCTAGGGCGCACGGGGAGGCCACCCGAGGGGCTCGGCGGCACCCTCGTGGCACCAGGAGCACGGTGACGCGCTCGGTTGCGGGCTACGGTGACCAGGGCGACGTCGGTGACATGGACGGTGGCGGGAAGCTACGGCCATGGCGGGGGAAGGGGGCTACAGCGTGAGAACGGAGGAACGGGGAGAGGGAGACGGAGCAGAGGCTCACAGCGGACTCGACGGGCTTGTCGGCGAGCTCGGGGACGCGCTGAAGACGGCGGGGCGGCGAAGACAATCTCCGGCGACTGGAGATGAAGACGGCGGCGATGGCGACTCTCCAGGGCCTCCCGAGGCGCGTGGCTTGATGGAGAGGTAGCCGGCGATGTGGCGGAGCTTCTGGGCGCAGCGGTAGGGCGAGGGGTGGCCGGTGGCTGCGGTGGTGCTCGTCGGCGGCGGCGGGCGCGTTCGGATGCGAGAGAGAAAGCGAGGGAGAGGATAGGAGAGGACTGGGGGAGAGTGAGAGGGTCCGGGGAGCGCGTGGTGTCGTCTGGGCGTTCCAGGGTGACGAGGAGGACGCCAGGCAGGCAGCTGCGTGCCGGCGCGCACAGCATCGGGCACCGCTTCCCCTCTGCCTACTGGCAAGAGGAGGAAGACGGCTATGCCCCTAGTGGGCTGGGCCAAAACAGGAACGGGCCGGCCAGAGGCGGCAGGCGGCTGTAGGTAAGCGCCAGGTAAGCTTTTTCTGTTTTTGTTTCTCTTTTCCATTTTCTGACATTTGTTTTGATTTAATAAAAATACTAAATCATTTTATATTCTTATGCCAATTTTTGTAGGAACTAGTGGTATTATTCTAGAGCTCCCCAACAAGTGGCACAATTTTTGGACGTATATTATATATATAACATATATATATCCAATGCAAATAATTTTGCATTAATTCCAAATGCCCAAAATAAATACTTATGAGCTCCTAAAAATATTGGTTTGATTTTTATCTCTGCCCAATATTTTCAGAGAGCAACATGAACATTTTCTTGGACCTTTTTGGAGCAATTTTTATCTGGGTCATTTCCAGAAATGATTCTGAGGGTTTCACAAATCCCCATTTCAAATTTAAATGGAATTTAAACATGATGCACACATGACTAGCTAGTCTAGGTCATTCCAGAACTAGGGATGTGACAACTCGCCCCCACTTGAAAGAATCTCGTCCCGAGATTCATGGGTCGACGGAAAGAAAGTGGGGTACTCCAGTCGAAGACGATCTTCTCGCTCCCAAGTAGCTTCTCTCTCGGAATGATGAGACCACTGAACCTTGAGAAACTTGATGTTATGATGTCGAGTGACACGCTCTGCTTGATCAAGAATGCAAACCGGGTACTCTCGGTATGTGAGGTTATCTTGGAGATCAAGCGTTTCGTGGTCCACTCCGCTAATGGGATCCGAGAAGCAACGCCTGAGTTGAGAGACGTGGAAGACATCATGCACTCTGGAAAGATGTGGGGGTAGTTCCAACTGGTAGGCAACCTCTCCTCGTTTAGTGAGAATGCGAAAAGGACCAATGTAACGAGGAGCCAACTTGCCCTTGATACCGAAACGATGGGTACCCTTCAAAGGAGTAACCCGAAGGTAAGCTTTGTCGCCAACTTCATAAGTCATATCCTTATGATGACGATCATACTGACTCTTTTGACGAGACTGGGCTGTTTTCAAGTTCTCACGAATGATGCGAACTTGCTCTTCTGCCTCCTGGATCATGTCCGGTCCAAAGAATTGTCTTTCACCGGTTTCTGACCAGCTCAAAGGTGTTCGACATCTTCGTCCATAGAGAATCTCAAAAGGAGCTTTCTTGAGACTGGATTGATAGCTATTGTTATAAGCAAACTCGGCGAAAGGAAGACATTTCTCCCATTCCATACTGAATGAGATAATGCAAGCTCTGAGCATGTCTTCGAGAATTTGGTTGACCCTTTCCACCTGACCACTCGACTGAGGGTGGAAAGCGGTACTGAAGGAAAGATGGGTTCCCATGGCAGTTTGGAAACTCTCCCAGAAATGAGAAGTGAACAGACTGCCACGGTCTGAATTGATCTCTAGGGGAACACCATGAAGTGACACTATTCGAGAAATATATAAGTCAGCGAGCTGACTAGCAGTGATACTCTCTCGAACAGGTAGGAAGTGCGCCACTTTGGAGAGACGATCAATGACTATGAAGATAGCATTATTCCCTCTCTTGGTCCTGGGAAAGCCGGTGATGAAGTCCATACCAACTTTATCCCATTTCCATTCAGGAATAGCTAAAGGCTGAAGGGTGCTAGCAGGTCTCTGATGCTCTGCCTTAACGCGACGACAAACGTCACAGTTAGCAATAAACTGAGCAATTTCTCTCTTCATCCTAGTCCACCAAAACCTCTGGCGTAGGTCCTGATACATCTTAGTACTACCGGGATGAATCATGAGAGGAGATTCATGCGCCTCCTTAAGAATCAATCCGGCTGGCATGTTCCGAGCAAGCATAGCTGTGCGGCCCCAACCCCAGCCCCCGCCAAATGGCGATACTGGTACCACGCGTACATAATTACGCCTTAGAGATACCTTGGGCATAAGGGGAGGGGCACAACAACGGCACGCCCAGAATGCGGCTCAACCGCACTAAGGGGCTCCCTATTTTGCCGTTTTCCTTTTCACACACTTTCAGGACCCAACTATTCAGAAGGCTTGTCCGGCAATACACTCGCCGAACCCACGATGCAACAGCCAGGGTGGAAGCAAGCCACGTCAAAAGTCTAGGTGGTCTCTATAACGAGTTTAATACCTGTTTTACTTACAATCCCGCAGCTTGCCCCTGGAGGGTAATATTACAAATACTCCCATCTCTTGCTTACCGCACTTCTTGTATCGTTTTGCTTTCGTAGTAGCCCTTTTTTAATAAACAATATATAGCTCTTACCTATTATTGTACTTATCTATTTTTATATACAAATATGTTCAGTCATGACATTCTGCAACCGTACACTTTGGTACGGATAATACACCAGGGGCTTACAACACCCCATAACATGGTGTGAGAAGACCGAACACTCTAACGAGTGCGGCACCCCGAACTCATAGCACTATATGCATCGGCTCCGAATCATGTCTTTGGTCAATAGTTCGGTTTGCCCGACTACCATGTTTTGGTACCTTACGTTCCGCATTGTTGGCTAAGGTAGCGCTGGGAGAACTACTGCGATTGTGCCCTAGTTGAGCTGGGTTAACGCCTCAATAGAGAAAGCTAAAACTGACTATCATGATAGTGGGAGAGACCGGTCGCTGTTCGCGAGGTTTCTTCGAGTCCTTAAAGACTTATGTCGCTTCGAGCGAGGAATCGGACTTATCCGGCCTAGGCGTGGATAGCGCCCCGAACTCTGTCTTCCGAATACTAGGGGCTTCGCCAAAATTTTAAATTATAGAATTCTATGGCTAAGTGAGAGTGATAAAGCATTATAAGTCCGACGGCCTGGTTCGTTGTGCTGAACGCCTACCTAGAAGGACCCAAGAATGGGAACAAGAGCGCTCAGGTTTATCCCGAACACCCTAGCACTCGTGGCATGGCGGTCGAAGCCAACGACTTGCATCTCTCAGATTTGATAAACGGCCGCACAGAAGGTAATATTTTGAATTAACAAGCGTTGCTTAACGCATATGAACAAAGCTTCAGCGTACAGGATAACAAATGCGAGTCTACTCAAATATTACATTTTTGGAGCACTCATCCGCTATGCGGCGGGCACCCTTCAGAACGCCATTATAATACATCTCGGGCGTACGATACTCCTTGCCCGGTGGTGGCGCGTCCGTCAACAGCTTCTCCGCGTCTAGCTTGCCCCAGTGCACCTTAGCACGGGCAAGGGCCCGACGAGCACCTTCAATACAAACGGAGCGCTTGACGACCTCAATCCACGGACACGCGTCCACCAGCCGCCGCACCAGACCGAAGTAGCTCCCAGGCATGACTTCTCCAGGCCACAGCCGAGCTATGAGGCCCTTCATGGCCTGTTCGGCCACCTTGTGGAGCTCGACCAGCTGCTTCAGCTGGTCGCTCAGGGGCACCGGATGTTCGGCCTCAGCATACTGAGACCAGAACACTTTTTCCATCGAGCTCCCCTCTTCGGCTCGATAGTATGCGGCGGCATCAGACACACTACGGTGCAGATCGGCGAACGCTCCTGGAGAGCTCCGGATTCGGGTAAGTAGCAGATAATTAACTTTTATATTTTTGCTTTGCATAAAGAATGGCTTACCCGCCGCTATCTTCTTCATCGCCTCGATCTCCTGAAGGGCCTTCTGGGCTTCGGCCTTAGCGGTCTTGGCACTCTCAAGAGCCAAGGCAAGCTCGGACTCTCGAGTCTTCGAGTCACGCTCCAAACTCTCGTGTTTTTCCACGAGAGCCTGGAGCTCTTGCCGCACCTCCGCCACCCGCGCCTCCTGCTTCTCTCGCTTGGTGTGCTCCAAGGCCGCACTCTTTTCGGCCTTAGAGACCGCCTCTTTCAGGGTCGCCACCTCGGTCGTGGCTCCTGCAATATTAACGTTGGTCCTGTTATTATTTTGCAACCAAGTATTTCTATATACATTTATAGGAGGTACTATGTACCCTTTTTATCCTCGAGCTGCTTCTTGGCACGGCCGAGCTCGCTCTCGGACTGATCGAGGCTTTCCTTCAAGGCATTGACCTCCGCAGTTAGTGCGGCAGAGGTCAGCAGCGCAGCCTGCATTCCCATATTGACATATTTCTATTAGACTCCTGCGTATATCTTTTTAGATCCTCAGCTCGGCTTTTCTTTCCGAACACCGAACTGAGCATCAGGGGCTACTGTCTATGCGGTAATATTTTTTATATATGTTTTTGAACACATACCTCAAAGCCCGTTAACAGGCTTGTGCAGGCTTCCGTCAGCCGCTCTTGGCGGACTGGACCTTCTGAATCACCGCACTCATAACAGTGCGGTGTTCTTCGTCGATGGAGGCACTGTTAAGCGCCTCCAGCAAATTGTCCGGCGCCTCCGGGTGGACGGAAGTCGCCGGCATCGCAGGCTTGCCCTTCTTATGAAGGCGCCACCTGTCGGACTCTGGAACCGCTGATGGTTCTGGAGCAGTGTCCGGCCCGGGGCCGGACTTAGATCCCTCCGGGGCTTTACCCCCTTTTGGGCTTGGAGTCCGGAAGGTCACCTTGTGGCGCTTCCAGGACCACCTCCTCCTGGTTTTGTCCCCTACGGGACTCCACCTCAGCGTCATCTGTAGGGAGAGGGGAGGAGGCCGTCGGAAGTGAAGTGCTATTCACGTACGACGAATTCAGAGATCCGCTCGACGAATCGCCAAGCTGAGCTCTGGGCGGACTGCATGATTAGCTTCGGCGTTAAAAGCTATCGAATAATAAATGAGTTCAATAAGTCATTTGGGTAGCCAGACACTTACGATTTTGCCAGGGGCTTGACCCTGGATGGCCAGTCCCCCCCGCCGTCTTCGGCGTCGGGGGCGTAGTCCGGCAGAAGGGTCTTCCCCTTCTTGGACCCTCCGGCTTCCCCAGTTGGGGCGGCCTTTCTCTTCTTTCCTCCCCCCGTTGGAGGGGGAGAGGCATCTTCTTCTTCCTCATCCTCCTCGTCTTCGAAGGCGGAGGATGCGTTGGGGCCGTCAGGAAAATCCAACGACACCAGGCGTCGGGAACTCTTTCGGGTCCCCGTGGCCTTCTCCTTGGCCTTCTTCTCTGGCACCACATGAGGTGCCGGAACCAGTAGCTTCGCTAAGTGTGCGTCTACTGGGCCTTCAGGCAAAGGGGCCGGACAGTCAAACTATCCGGATGTCCTCTTCCAGTCCTGTCAAAGGAGCGGGAGTTTAGATCCCACATAAAGTCACACTATGAAATTCGGGTATCCCGTAAGGGACTAAATGTAAGCTTACTTCGGAGGCTTGACGTTTGGCGCAGAATCCGCGATCCTCGGTGACGGGAGGGGAGACCTCGGAACTCTTGAAAAGCACCTTCCAGGCATCCTCGTGCTTCGTTTCGAAGAGCCGGGATAGAGTCTGGTGCCGGGCCGGGTCGAACTCCCACAAATTGAAGTCCCGTCACTGACACGAGAGGATCCGGCGGAAGAGCATGACCTGGACCACGTTGACAAGCTTGACCTTCTTGGTCACCAGGTCTCGGATGCAGGTTTGGAGTCCGGTCACCTCTTCCGGATTGCCCCACGACAGGCCCGTCTCTTTCCAAGATGTGAGCCAGGTGGGGATGCCGGATCAAAATTCGGGGGACGCTACCCATTTAGGGTCACGCAGCTCGGTGATATAAAACCACCCCGATTGCCACCCTTTGATGGTTTCCACGAAGGCACCCTCGAGCCAGGTGGCGTTGGCTATCTTGCCCACCATGGCTCCTCCGCATTCCGCCTGTCGGCCTTGCACGACCTTCGGCTTGACGCTGAAGATCTTCAGCCATAGGCCAAAGTGGGGCTGGATGCGGAAGAAGGCCTCGCACACGACGATAAACGTTGAGATATTGAGGATGAAGTTCGGGGCCAGATCGTGGAAGTCCAGGCCGTAGTAGAACATGAGCCCCGGGACGAATGAGTGAAGAGGAAAACCCAGTCCGCGGAGGAAATGGGGAAGAAAAACAACCCTCTCATGGGGCCTGGGGGTGGGGATGAGTTGCCCCACATCTGGAAGCCGGTGCGTGATGTCATTAGACAAGTATCCGGCCTTCCTCAAGTTTTTGATTTGCCCCTCCGTGACGGAGGAGGCCACCCATCTACCTCCCGCTCTGGACATGGTTGGAGAAGGTTGAGGTGGGAAGTGCGGGCTTGGGCGTTGGAGCTCGAGCGCGCAGGGATGGATAAGCAGAGGAGGAAGAGGGCGTGAATGGAAAGGGCGGATTCTTATCCCCTTATATGGGCGGCCAAAACTATGAGCCCCCCACCGGCCTAATAAAACTCGCTTATCTCCCAAGCGCCGCAGTTAATGGCGCGGTTGGGTTACCCACACCCATATTGATGAGAATCCCGGAATAAGGGGACACGATCTCTGCTTTGACAAGACATGCCAAGGAAACCGCCTCGCTAAACGCGCTGAGGTGGAACAATAAAATGAATAAAAGCCTGGCCGTGGCATCATGTCACGCCACGGAATACGTCAACAGATCTGATTGATACAAATATTGTTCTCTCTACGATGGAATGTGGAACTTATTTTGCAGAGCCGGACACTACCCTGGTGTTCAACATCTTCTATGAAATATTCGGAGGAGGAACCCGCCTTGCAATGCCGAAGACAACTTGCGTGCCAGACTCGTCGTCATTGAAGCCTGGTTCAGGGGCTACTAAGGGAGTCCTGGATTAGTGGGTGTCCGGATGGCCGGACTGAGAGCTTTGGCTGGACTCCCGGACTATGAAGATACAAGATTGAAGACTCCGTCCCGTGTCCGGATGGGACTTTCCTTGGCGTGGAAGGCAAGCTTGGCGATACGATATGAAGATCTCCTCCCATTGTAACCGACTCTGTGTAACCCTAGCCCTCTCCGGTGTCTATATAAACCGGAGAGTTTTAGTTCGTAGGACGAACAACAATCATACCATAGGCTAGCTTCTAGGGTTTAGCCACTCCGATCTCGTGGTAGATCTACTCTTGTACTACCCATATCATCAATATCAATCAAGCAGGAGTAGGGTTTTACCAACATCAAGAGGGCCCGAACATGGGTAAAAACATCGTGTCCCTTGTCTCTTGTTACCATCCGCCTAGACGCACAGTTCGGGACCCCCTACCCGAGATCAGCCAGTTTTGACACTAAGCATATATGGTGGCTAACATACGCAAGTGAGAGCGAGAAGACAAGCAAAGCATCGGTCGAGAAGCTAGAAGCGATCAAGAAGTGATCCTGAAACTACTTACATCAAGCATAACTCAAACCGTGTTCACTTCCCGGACTCCGTCGAGAAGAGACCATCACGGCTACACACATGGTTGATGCATTTTAAAGAGGTCAAGTGTCAAGTTATCTACAACCGGACATTAACAAATTCCCATCTGCCTCATAACCGCGGGCACGGCTTTCGAAAGATTATATACCCTGCAGGGGTATCCCAACTCAGCCCATCACAAGCTCTCACGGTCAACGAAGGATAAACCTTCTCCCGGGAAGACCCGATCAGTCTCGGAATCCTGGTTCGCAAAACATTTCGACAATGGTAAAACAAGACCAGCAAAGCCGCCCGATGTGCCGACAAATCCCGATAGGAGTCACACGTATCTCGTTCTCAGGGCACACCGGATGAGTCAAGCTACGAGTAAAACCAACCCTCAAGTTGCCCCGAGGTGGCCCCGCAGGCTGCTCGGTTCGGACCAACACTCGAAGGAGCACTGGCCCGGGGGGGTTAAATAAAGATGACCCTTGGGCTCGCGAAAACCCAAGGGAAAAGGGCTTAGGTGGCAAATGGTAAAACCAAGGTTGGGCCTTGCTGGAGGAGTTTTATTCAAAGCGAACTGTTAAGGGGGTCCCATAAATCACCCAACCATGTAAGGAACGCAAAATTAAGGAATATAACACCGGTATGACGGAAACTAGGGCGGCAAGAGTGGAACAAGTCACCAGGCATAAGGCCGAGCCTTCCACCCTTTACCAAGTATATAAGGTGCATTAATTTAAATAGGAGATATTGTGATATCCCAAAAATATTCAGGTTCCGACCAGGAACAAACTTCATCTTCACCTGCAACTAACAACGCTATAAGAGGGGCTGAGCTGAAGCAGTGACATAGCCAAACAACGGTTGCTAGGACAGGTTGGTTAGAGGTTTAACATGGCAATAGGTAGGCATGGTAAACAATGGCAGGTAGAGCTAACATCGCGATAGAGCGAGTACTAGCAAGCAAAAATAGAAGTGATATCGAAGGTATGGTCATCTTGCCTGCAAGGTTCTCAGAGTTGTCGAAAGCTTGATCCTCGTTAGCGTACTCAACAGGTTCCTCGTGCACGTACTCATCTCCCGGCTCTACGCAAAGCAAGAACACAAGCAAAGGAACCACAATAAATCACGGTGCAATGCACAAGCAACATGATGCAAAACATGGCATGATCTGTGAGAGGTGATATGCAAAGCGTATGCGTGCTTCGGAAGGAAAGATGATGAACAAGGCATCAACTTTGCAAACCAAGTATGCCGCTGGAAAGATGAGATGATTTTGGTTGAAATCGATATAGAGATCACCGGATTCGGAAGCACGGTTTGCAAAAGACAAGCAAGACAAGATATGATGCAAACAACAACATGGCCACTTGGATGCAAAGTATGAATAAGCTATAGCACCCATACATATGAACAAGATGCATAACAGTAATGTACAGGAGATGCTCTACGAAACATGAACACTGAGCTCAATCTAAAAAACCACTAGAGCATGAGTAAAATAGCATGGCAATACTGCACAAGGTAACAATATCTACAGACTTAGTGGAATTACTAGGCATAGCAGAAACAGATTCATCATGGCATCTCTACAGGTTTGATTAACTCACTACCAGGCATGTGATGGCATGGAACAAGTACTAGCATGAAGTAGGCATGAAAAAGAAGCTACTCATGTGCAAAACAATCTCATAGCATGCTTGAAATAAACCACACAACAATGACAAGACAACATCATGATGTAAAATGACATGTTCATGAACTTGCTCAAATGCAGAAACTAATGCCACCTCTGGATTGGTGGGATTTTTCTACCCCAGAAACATATATAATATGTTAGGGTTGCTGTAGAAAAATCATCACAAATGCATTAAGTTAAACCTGCCCTATATGGTAAATGACAGAAATGGCATATTCCATAATTGGAAATGTCCAGAAATGGACTTGCCCGAAATGGACAGATTCCATATGCCAGAAATGGAATATTCACTGGGAATCAAAAATAAAACAAATAAAAAAAATATATAAAAAAACACACACGGGGGCTAAGGAGGATGACATGTGGGGCCACCCTGTCATACTCACAGTGCACAGAAATGGAAAAAGGGGGGGGATGAAATATGCAGCCGCGGGGGATCAAACCCGGGTCTCCCCGGTGTGGCTCTGCTTCGGCAACCACTGGGCTAGGCATGCGGTTCTGATAGGAAAAGGGCTCCGGCTCCTTTTAGAGACACATCAGATCGAGCTCAACTGTCATAGACATAGAAGACGACGGCGCCGGCGAGGGCAACGCGGCAACCAGCGGGGCACCGGGACTCCGGCGGGCGCGCGGAAAGAGGGTAAGGATGCATGCGTCTACGAGGGAAAGCAGGGGCACTCGAGCTCGAGCAGTTGCTCGACTCGGGGCCATGGCGTCCGCGGCGAGCGGCAGAGGAACTCATCGGAGCTGCGGGAGGCTTGCAGTGTGCGCGAGAGACGTGAACGAGTGCGCGAGAGAGCTACGGGAGCACAACAAGGGGAACCCAAAGCGGGAACACGCAAACACGCTACGGTTGAACATCGCTGCACAACTACATTCAGAGAACGCCGGAGCACTGCGAGCGCGGGAAAGACACGGATCGAACGCGCCCTACGGTTGCCTAAATGCCAGGGAAAGGATGGGAGAGGGAGGTGCGTTACCAATCTCACCCAAGGACACGAAGTGGTCGACGGAGACGAGCTGACGGCGACGAATCAGAGCTCTGAACCTTGGCGCATTTCTGACCGAGAGGAAGGAGGAAGCAGGGGACGTCGAGGAACTCGTCGTCCGGGGCACCGTAGTCGACGTCGTGGAAGGAGACGACGACGAGGAAGACGAAGGACACGATCGGCAGGGTTGGGAGTGGCCGGAGAGCACGCTGGTGACGAGGCGCGCTCTCAGGTGCGTTCGGGATGGAGCGGATGCGGTGGATCTGGTGGCTAAACTCACCTGGCGACGGCGAAGAGAGGAAGAGGGAAACCCTAGGGCTTGTGTGGACATGGAGAGGGGATAAAAGGGAGGCTAGGGCGACGGGTGGAGCACGGCGTCGACGTGGCCGTGGCCATGTGCACGCGCGGCGTGAGCTAGACGAAAAGGTGAGAGGCAGGTGCGCTGTAGCCAGTGGCTGACTAGTGGGGTCGCGAGTGCCACGTGGGCGTACGGGCTGCGGGGTAGCGAGGCGACCGGGTGAGAAACGACGAGGGCGCGAGCGGGCTGGCTGGCGCGCTGGCTGGGCTGGCTGGCTGCGCTGGCTGGGCTGGCGGGCTGCGCTGGCTGTGCTGGCGGGAGGCCCAGTGCGGGGGGGGGGGGGCTGCTGCGTTGGCTGCTGCTGCTGCTTCATTTCTATTTTTTTTAAATAGAATTAGAAACAGAAAAGCTCAGGGAAAAAGGAGAGGAGTTAGAGTATAAAGAAAATATTCTCAAGCTCCTGGAATTCTCCACTATTTTAATAAATTGCATTGGTCATTTTTAGAGGTAGAAAAATAAGACAAGTTTGAATATAATTCAAACTTGTGTCATTTTTGAACCTGACCAAAACAACTTCAAATAAGGAGATATTTGGCAGAGAGGTTTAGGGCATGGAGCAAGATTTACAGGGAGAAGATGAACATTAATAGAGAAAGGAAAATTAGCACTTGATAAAAGAAAGAAGTAGAGGGAAGGAGGAGAAGTGATGGTGCAATGGTTGAAAGGGGGGACAAGGTCATGCCCATGATGCTCATGGCAACAACATGAATGACAAAATGCAACATGAGATGGCATGAGATGAAAATGCACAATATGATGATGACAAGAAGCACAAATGCAATATGGTAAGGTGAGCATGACAATGAAAAGAATAAAACTACACAACCCAACAAGATGAGGCCAATCATGATAAAACCCACAAGAATTGGAGGAAGGTCAAGTTGATATATTGCCAAATTGGGACATGTTACATCTGGGGTGTTACAACTCTCCTCCACTACAAGAGGATCTCGTCCCGAGATCTAGGACTGAAAGAACTCTGGATATTCAGAATGGAGGTGATCCTCGCGCTCCCAGGTGGCTTCTCGGTCAGAATGGTGTGACCACTTCACTTTCAGGAATTTGATTGACTTGTCACGAGTCTTGCGCTCGGTTTCTTCAAGAATAGCAACGGGATGCTCATGATAAGAGAGATCTTCTTGGAGGTCGATCTCTTCAAAGTTGATAGTGCGCTTAGGAGCCTTGAAGCACTTGCGAAGCTGTGACACGTGAAACACATCGTGCACAGTTGCAAAGTTGGTGGAAGCTCAAGTTGATAGGTGAGGTCGCCTCTTTTGCCAATGATCTTGAAAGGACCCACGTATCTAGGGGCAAGCTTCCCTTTGATACCTAAGCGACGAGTGCCTTTCATTGGAGAGACGTGGAGGTAGACATGGTCTTCGATTTCAAAAGCCAAGTCACGGTGCTTGCTATCATAGTAACTCTTTTGGCGCGATTGCGCGGCTTTGAGATTCTCACGAATGACTTTACACATTTCTTCGGCTTCTGTGATCAAGTCGTTGCCAAGAAGTTGGCGTTCACCTGTCTCAGACCAGTTGAGAGGAGTACGGCACTTTCTGCCATAGAGAATTTGGAATGGGGCCTTGCCCGAACTCGCTTGGAAGCTGTTGTTGTAGGAGAACTCGACATATGGAAGACAATCTTCCCACTTCATACCGAAAGAGATGACACAAGCCCTGAGCATATCTTCAAGGATTTGATTTACTCGCTCGACTTGGCCACTTGTTTGAGGATGGAAAGCTATGCTAAAATGAATGTTGGTGCCCATGGCCGTCTGAAAGGAGTCCCAGAACTTAGAAGTGAAGATGCTTCCACGATATGAAGATATCAACTGTGGAATACCGTGCAAAGAGACAATTCTGGAGGTGTATAGCTCTACCAGCTGAGCTGCTGTGATGGATTCTTTGATAGGAAGAAAATGAGCCACTTTGGTAAGCTTGTCAATGACAACGAAGATAGCATCATTTCCACGCTTGGACTTAGGAAAACCAGTCACGAAGTCCATCTCGATATGGTCAAACTTCCATTCCGGAATAGCAAGGGGTCGGAGGAGACCAGCTGGTCGTTGGTGTTCTGCTTTCACTCTTTTGCAGACATCACATTCATTCACGAATTGAGCAATCTCTCGCTTCATTCGAGTCCACCAATATGACTACTTGAGGTCATGGTACATCTTTGTACTTCTAGGATGAATGGATAGGAGGGAATTGTGTGCCTCATTCATGATGACTTTTCTCAGATCTCCTTTTGGAACCACAATTCGATCCTCGAAGAAAAGAGTATCTTTGTCATCCAAGCGATAGCACTTGTATTTAGGAATGCCCTTGTCAATACCACGTTTCACCTTCTTCACCATGGTATCCAGGAGTTGTGCCTCACGAATTTGATCTTCCAAAGTAGGAGAGACTATGAGGTTGGCAAGAAAGCCTTGAGGAACAACTTGAAGATTCAGCTTGCGGAAAGCCTCACAAAGATCCGGTTGAAACGGCTTGAGAATTAGACTGTTGCAATAAGCCTTTCTGCTCAGAGCATCTGCAATCACATTCGCCTTGCCAGGAGTATATTCGATACTCGGATTGTACTCTTGAATCATTTCGACCCATCGAGTTTGCCTGAGGTTAAGGTTGGGTTGAGTGAAGATATACTTGAGACTCTTGTGATCGGTGAAAATGTCCACTTGCCTTCCCAATAAGAGATGTCTCCATGTGATCAATGCATGGACAACTGCCGCCAACTCAAGATCATGAGTGGGGTAGTTCTTTTCGTTGGGCTTCAACTGACGAGAGGTATAGGCCACAACTTTCTTCTCTTGCATCAATACAGCACCGAGACCTTGAAGGGAAGCATCACAGAATACTTCGAATGGCTTGGATTCATCAGGAGGAGTCAAAACAGGAGCTGTGACTAGCTTCTCTTTGAGGGTGTTCAAAGCGACGTCGCACTCAGGCGTCCAGACATACTTGACATGCTTCTGGAGGAGGTTGGAAAGAGGCTTTGCAATCTTAGAGAAGTTCTCAACGAATCTTCGGCAATAGCTTGCAAGACCGAGAAAACTGCGGAGCTGTTTGACATTCTGAGGAGGTTCCCAATTCAGAACAACAGAAACCTTCACGGGATTAACAGCAATGCCCTTGGCAGAGATGATGTGACCAAGATAAAGAACTTCATCAAGCCAGAACTCACATTTGGAAAACTTTGCATAGAATTGATGTTCTCTGAGCTTGTCGGGCACCAATCGCAAATGTTTGGCATGATCCTGCTTATTCTTGGAGAAGACCAAAATATCATCGAGATACACCAGAACAAATTCATTGGTGTAGGGGTTGAAGATAAAGTTCATCATGCGAGAGAACGTTGGAGGAGCATTGACAAGGCCGAAAGACATGACAATATATTCATAAGAACCATAGCTTGTTCTGAATGCTGTCTTGGGAATATCTTGTTCGCGAATGCGAATCTGGTGATACCCCATACGAAGGTCAAGCTTGGAGAATACTTTAGCCCCTTTGAGTTGCTCGAAAAGCTCATTGATGTTGGGAATTGGATACTTGTTCTTGATTGTCTTCTTGTTCAATGGACGGTAATCGACGCAAAGTCGGTCCATGCCATCCTTCTTCTGGACAAAAAGAACTCCACAACCCCATGGGGAAGAACTCGGTCTGATCAAACCCAAACGCTCTTGTTCATCGAGCTGCTTCTTCAATTCCTTCAGCTCCTTGGGTCCAAGTTTGTATGGACGCTTGCAAACGAGTTCTGTTCCAGGCTCAAGATCAATAACGAACTCGACTGGCCGATGAGGAGGCATACCCGGAAGCTCTTCTGGAAAGACATCTTGGTACTCACAAACGACTGGAATTTGAGAAATAGCATCCAGCTCGCCCTTCTCATTGAGAGAAAACAACCGAATGGTTTCATCACGAGCGGCATAGATGATAACATCCTCAGAAGGGTGTGTCAATTGAATTTGCCTGGCAGCACAATCAAGCTGAGCCTTGTGCTTAGAAAGCCAGTCCATCCCGAGAATTAGATCAATATCAGAGTCACCAAGAACCATTGGAGAAGATAGAAATCTATAGTCGCCCATCTTGATTGTGGTATCCGGAACCACCAAACTGGAGCTCAACCGTTTACCCGGAGAAACGACATCCATGGGTTTACCCAAATGTGACGAAGAGAATTCATGCTTGGCAAAAAACGGTCTTGACATGAAACAATGCGATGCACCAGTATCAAATAAGACTTTTGTAGGAATATCATTAACAGGAAGATTACCCATTATCACGTCAGAAGAATCCTCTGCCTGAGCTGCATTCAACATGTTCACCTTTGCATGCTTTGGATTATGCTTGACCACTGCATTGCTTGAAGATCTCACGGGAGGAGGAGGAGGAAGGCGCCTTTGATTTAAGCATTTGTTTGCATAGTGACCTTTCTGCTGGCACTTGTTGCAAGTCACTTCTGAGAGCGGACGATGATAAGGAGCATTTGACCTTGGAGCTTGAGACTGAGACTTGTTCTGATAGCTTGGGTTGGGTGGGTGGGAAGATCCACGACCACCTGAGTTCTTCTGTTGGTAAGGCTGACGAAACGGACGAGGAGGAAGATAGAACTTCTGCTGCTTAGCTGCCACTTGTGAGGAAGTAGAAGATTGCACTGCATCCCTGGTTCTCTTCATAGAAGCCTCACACTTGAGCTGGGCACCTTCTTGCTTGAGTGCCATATTGTAGAATTGATCAAACTGAGTAGGCTCAACAAGAACAAGAGCTAACTGCAGATCCTCTCTAAGGCCACCTCTGAACTGATAGATCATACTTTTCTCATCAGGAACATCTTGCTTAGCAAAGCGAGCAAGTTTCTGAAACTTCTTGTTGTATTCGTACACTGACATGTTGCCTTGCTTGAGATTGCGGAATTCCTCATGCTTGCTCTCAACAACACTGGTAGGAATATGGTGAGCTTTAAAGTCCCGACAGAAATCAGTCCAAGTAATCACTCGACCACCTCTGGAATCCTTGTATTGCTGGAACCAATCAGCTGCCTGATCCTTGAGCTGAAAAGAAGCAAACTTGACATAGTCCTCAGGCCTGACATTGCTGCAATCAAAATGCTTGTTGATATCCATGAGCCAATCATCGGCGTCTGTGGCCTCGACACAATAGCTGAAAGACTTCGGCTGATTTGCCAGGAACTGGTTGAGGGTAGGAAATAGAGGCTAATGATTGAACTGCCCTTGACCTTGATTCCCTTGGTTGCCTTGGCCTTGGTTGCGCTCTTGCATGAGCTGGATCATCATCTGAGCATGGGCGTTAGAGGCTGCCATCAAAGCTTTCCATGCCTCCGGAGGCGGAGGTGGAGGTGGAGGGTTCGCCTAACTCCCATCATTGCGTTCCAGATTCTGACGCGTTGGCGGAGCCATCCTGAAGAGGGTGACATCCGTTAGCATCTTGATAGACAGATAGACAAGTTGAATCAACGGATAGAAATTGCAACATATAGTCTTAAGGTGAGAAGCCACTTGAATAGAGATTGATGAATGAAATAAACAAGGTATAACTGGAACAAATAAGTGGTAAGGATTACCCAATCACAAACCAAATATCTGCGGGAAGAAATGCTAGAGCTACTTGAATCCCACCTATAAACTCCCGAAACTTTCTGGTTATGCAATCAGGTGTTGGGGATACAGGGGAAGCAATATATCTCACCCAAACTAACAATCCCTACATCCAGATGTATCCATCCGTCAACACATAACCAAGAAACCTTCGGAAATCGTGTACCTCAACCTTCGAAAAGCATCCGTTATACGAGTTATGGCAATACTCCCGAGCTCGCCCCAGTACTGGGTTATCGGGGTTATCTCACCAACAACTGTACAAAAGAGATTTTCGATGTCGGCAAAACTCAGGTATTCCAGAACTGCAACGATAAAATTTTGACGACAACACCTCAGAGCTCGACTCCCCGGGTCAAAGCCACATAAATAGACAGGAGGCACCAAGAACAATGTTCTCGTCACAAAACCATCGGAACGATTCCAAGATACCCGCGTGATACTAAAATTTTTTTTAGTGAAATTTGAGAAGAGGACAGTCAAAACATCTACGTCAGGAGACCTCACCAGAGCGACAAAGGGACTGAGTAAAAAGAATCCTACTCTCCGATATATATAATCCTAAGACTCAAAACATTTTTGTTCTAGACTCAACATCGCCAGCAAACAATCAAGCAGGGGGCTCCTAAGTCGGGGATGGCTCTGATTACCAACTTGTAACACCCACGATGCGGCTATATCTCCCACGTGTCGAAGCACGACTTAGAGGCATAACCACATGGTGGTTTTGTCGCAAGAAGGGTCATCTTCACACAATCCCATGTAATGAACAAGAATGGGATAAAGAGAGTTGGCTCACAATCGCCACTTCACACAATACATAATTTAAGATCATACTTCATTCAAATACACTCATAGACCGGCTACGGTCAAGTTCAAATGAAAAGAGACAATCCCAAATGCTAGATCCCCGATCGCCCGGACTGGGCACCTCTACTGATCATCTGGAAATGATACATAGTAACGACCAAGGGCCTCATCAAATTCCCACTTCAGCTCAGTTGCACCATCTGCGCCAGTATCCTCAGCACCTGCATCTATTTTGGTAGAATCTGTGAGCCACGGGGACTCAGCAATCTCACACCCGCGAGATCAAAACTATTTAAGCTCATAGGTAGGTAAGGGGTAATATGGTGGAGCTGCAACAAGCACTAAGCATATATGGTGGCTAACATACGCAAGTGAGAGCGAGAAGAGAAGCAACACATCGGTCGAGAATCTAGAAGCGATCAAGAAGTGATCCTGAAACTACTTACGTCAAGCATAACTCAAACCGTGTTCACTTCCCGGACTCCGCCGAGAAGAGACCATCACGGCTACACACACGGTTGATGCATTTTAAAGAGGTCAAGTGTCAAGTTATCTACAACCGGACATTAACAAATTCCCATCTGCCTCATAACCGCGGGCACGGCTTTCGAAAGATTATATACCCTGCAGGGGTGTCCCAACTCATCCCATCAGAAGCTCTCACGGTCAACGAAGGATAAACCTTCTCCCGGGAAGACCCGATCAGTCTCGGAATCTCGGAATCCCATCAGAAGCTCTCCCGGGAAGCGAACTGTTAAGGGGGTCCCACAAATCACCCAACCGTGTAAGGAACGCAAAATCAAGGAACATAACACCGGTATGACGGAAACTAGGGCGGCAAGAGTGGAACAAGTCACCAGGCATAATGCCGAGCCTTCCACCCTTTACCAAGTATATAAGGTGCACTAATTTAAATAGGAGATATTATGATATCCCAAAAATATCCAGGTTCCGACCAGGAACAAACTTCATCTCCACCTGCAACTAACAACGCTATAAGAGGGGCTGAGCTGAAGCGGTGACATAGCCAAACAACGGTTGCTAGGACAGGTTGGTTAGAGGTTTAACATGGCAATAGGTAGGCATGGTAAACAATGGCAGGTAGAGCTAACATCGCGATAGAGCGAGTACTAGCAAGCAAAAATAGAAGTGATATCGAAGGTATGGTCATCTTGCCTGCAAGGTTCTCAGAGTTGTCGAAAGCTTGATCCTCGTTAGCGTACTCAACAGGTTCCTCGTGCACGTACTCATCTCCCGGCTCTACCCAAAGCAAGAACACAAGCAAAGGAACCACAATAAATCACGGTGCAATGCACAAGCAACATGATGCAAAACATGTCATGATCTGCGAGAGGTGATATGCAAAGCGTATGCGTGCTTCGGAAGGAAAGATGATGAACAAGGCATCAACTTGGCAAACCAAGTATGCCATTGGAAAGATGAGATGATTTCGGTTGAAATCGATATAGAGATCACCGGATTCGGATGCACGGTTTGCAAAAGACAAGCAAGATAAGATTTGATGCAAACAGCAACATGGCCACTTGGATGCAAAGTATGAATAAGCTATAGCACCCAAACATATGAACAAGATGCATAACAGTGATGTACAGGAGATGCTCTACGAAACATGAACACTGAGCTCAATCTAAAAAACCACTAGAGCATGACTAAAATAGCATGGCAATACTGCACAAGGTAACAATATCTACAGACTTAGTGGAATTACTAGGCATAGCAGAAACAGATTCATCATGGCATCTCTACAGGTTTGATTAACTCACTACCAGGCATGTGATGGCATGGAACAAGTACTAGCATGAAGTAGGCATGAAAAAGAAGCTACTCATGTGCAAAACAATCTCATAGCATGCTTGAAATAAACCACACAACAATGACAAGACAACATCATGATGTGAAATGACATGTTCATGAACTTGCTCAAATGCAGAAACTAATGCCACCACTGGATTGGTGGGATCTTTCTACCCCAAAAACATATATAATATGTTAGGGTTGTTGTAGAAAAATCATCACAAATGCATTAAGTTAAACCTGCCCTATATGGTAAATGACAGAAATGGCATATTCCATAATTGGAAACGTCCAGAAATGGACTTGCCCGAAATGGAACGATTCCATATGCCAGAAATGGAATATTCACTGGGAATCAAAAATAAAACAAATAAAAAAATATATAAAAAAACACACACAGGGGCTAAGGAGGATGATAGGTGGGGCCACCCTGTCATACTCACAGTGCACAGAAATGGAAAAAGGGGGGGATGAAATATGTAGCCGCGAGGGATCGAACCCGGGTCTCCCCGGTGTGGCTCTGCTTCGGCAACCACTGGGCTAGGCAGGCGGTTCTAATAGGAAAAGGGCTCCGGCTCCTTTTAGAGACACATCAGATCGAGCTCAACTGTCATAGACAGAGAAGACGACAGCACCGACGAGGGCAACGCGGCAACCAGCGGGGCACCGGGACTCCGGCGGGCGTGCGGAAAGAGGGTAAGGATGCATGCATCTATGAGGGAAAGCAGGGGCGCTCGAGCTCGAGCAGTTGCTCGACTCGGGGCCATGGCGTCCGCGGCGAGCGGTAGAGGAACTCGCCGGAGCTGCGGGAGGCTTGCAGTGTGTGCGCGAGACGTGAACGAGTGCGCGAGAGAGCTACGGGAGCATGACGAGGGGAACCCAAAGCGGGGACACGCAAACACGCTACGGTCGAACATCGCTGCACAACTACATTCAGAGCACGCCGGAGCACTGCGAGCGCGGGAAAGACACGGATCGGACGCGCCCTACGGTTGCCTAAATGCCAGGGAAAGGATGGGAGAGGGAGGTGCGTTACCAATCTCACCGAAGGACACGAAGTGGTCGATGGAGACGAGCTGACGGCGACGAATCGGAGCTTTGAACCTTGGCGCGTTTCTCACCGAGAGGAAGGAGGAAGCAGGGGACATCGAGGAACTCATCGTCCGGGGCACCGTAGTCGACGTCGTGGAAGGAGATGACGAGGAGGAAGATGAAGGACACGATCGGCAGGGTTGGGAGTGGCCGGAGAGCACGCCGGCGACGAGGCGCTCTCAGGTGCGTTCGGGACGGAGCGAATGCGGTGGATCTGGTGGCTAAACTCACCTGGCGGCGGCGAAGAGAGGAAGAGGGAAACCCTAGGGCTTGTGTGGACACGGAGAGGGTATAAAAGGGAGGCTAGGGCGACGAGTGGAGCACGGCGTCGACGCGGCCGTGGCCATGTGCGCGCGCGGCGTTAGCTAGACGAAAAGGTGAGAGGCGGGTGTGCTGTAGCCATTGGCTGACTAGTGGGGTTGCGAGTGCCACGTGGGCGTACAGGCTGCGGGGTAGCGAGGCGACCGGATGAGAAACGACGAGGGCGCGAGCGGGCTGGCTGGCGCGCTGGCTGGGCTGGCTGGCTGCGCTGGCTGGGCTGGCGGGCTGCGTTGGCTGGGCTGGCGGGAGGCCCAGGGGGGCTGCTGCGCTGGCTGCTGCTGCTGCTTCATTTCTATTTTTTTAAACAGAATTAAAAACAGAAAAGCTCAGGGAAAAAGGAGAGGAGTTAGAGTATAAAGAAAATATTCTCAAGCTCCTGGAGTTCTCCACTATTTTAATAAATTGCATTGGGCATTTTTAGAGGTAGAAAAATAAGACAAGTTTGAATATAATTCAAACTTGTGTCATTTTTGAACTTGACCAAAACAACTTCAAATAAGGAGATATTTGGCAGAGAGGTTTAGGGCTTGGAGCAAGATTTACAGGGAGAAGATGAACATTAATAGAGAAAGGAAAATTAGCACTTGATAAAAAGAAAGAAGTAGAGGGAAGGAGGAGAAGTGATGGTGCAATGGTTGAAAGGGGGGACAAGGTCATGCCCATGATGCTCATGGCAACAACATGAATGACAAAATGCAACATGAGATGGCATGAGATGAAAATGCACTATATGATGATGACAAGAAGCACAAATGCAATATGGTAAGGTGAGCATGACAATGAAAAGAATAAAACTACACAACCAAACAAGATGAGGCCAATCATGATAAAACCCACAAGAATTGGAGGAAGGTCAAGTTGATATATTGCCAAATTGGGACATGTTACATCTGGGATGTTACATTTCGGCAATATCCTGAATTCGTTTGGCCGGACTACGGCCAACACGGTTGGGATGCGGACGACGAAGAAATTCGTAGCCCACCCACCACCCACTTTGTAGCCACTGTCGACGATTTAATCGACATGCTCGACTTTGACTTCGAAGACATCGACGGCATGGACGCCGATGAAGGAGACGATCAAGAACCAGCACCTATAGGGAACTGGAAAGCCACCTCGTCATATGACATATACATGGTGGACACCCCTAAAGCGGGGGATGGCGAGGAGAAAACAGAGGATGGCCCCTCCAAGAAGCAACCCAAGCGCCGACGTCAGCGGCGCCGCTCTAAGTCCCGCCAAAGCAAAAACGGCGATTCCGGCACCGGAGATAACAAAACGCCGGACAGTGCCGAAGACAACCCCCTCCAGCAGGATTCAGTGCAGGAGGACGAAGGAGCCAACCCTCATGAGAGAGCAGCGACAAAGAGGATGAGGACGACAATTACATGCCTCCCTCCGAAGACGAGGCAAGCCTCGACGACGACGAATTCGTCGTGCCAGAAGATCCCGTCGAACAAGAGCATTTCAAACGCAGGCTCGTAGCCACGGCAAGCAGCCTCAAGAAGAAACAGCAGCAGCTTAGAGCTGACCAAGACTTGCTAGCCGACAGATGGACCGAAGTACTGGCGGCCGAAGAGTATAAACTAGAACGCCCATCCAAGAGCTACCCAAAGCGTAGGCTGCTACCCCAACTTGAGGAGGAAGCAACTAAACCTACATCACCAGCGTACGATGCGCCCGATCGGCCACCCCGTGGCCGCGATAAAGAGGCCTTCAGGCCCTCAACCCAAGCCGCACCCCAACACCGCTCAAAACATACCAGAGTACGGGGAGACGCAACAGACCTGCGAGGCATCTTGGAGAATAAGGCAAGGCAAACAAGATCGATCTACGGATTGCATGGGCGCCCCGCTTCACGTGGCGCTAGCCGTCACGCCGGACACAATAAGTATGGCCCGGCCGAACACAACAGACCAAGCTCGTTCGAGTTGCGTCGTGATATAGCCCAGTACAGATGCGCCGCACACCCACTATGCTTTACAGACGAAGTAATGGATCATCAAATCCCCGAGGGCTTCAAACCCGTAAACATCGAATCTTACGATGGCACAATAGATCCTGCAGTATGGATCGAGGATTATCTCCTTCATATCCACATGGCCCGTGGTGATGATCTACATGCCATCAAATACCTCCCGCTCAAGCTTAAAGGACCATCTCGACATTGGCTTAACAGCCTGCCAGCAGAGTCAATTAGTTGTTGGGAGGACCTGGAATCCGCATTCCTTGACAACTTCCAGGGCACGTATGTGCGACCACCAGACGCCGATGACCTAAGCCACATAATCCAGCAGCCAGAGGAATCGGCCAGACAATTCTGGACACGGTTCCTAACCAAGAAAAACCAAATAGTCGATTGTCCGGACACTGAGGCCCTTGCAGCCTTCAGGCACAACATCCGAGACAAATGGCTTGCCCGGCACCTAGGACAGGAAAAGCCGAAGTCTATGGCAGCCCTCACGACACTCATGACCCGCTTCTGCGCGGGAGAAGACAGCTGGCTAGCTCGTAGCAATAACATAACCAAGAGCCCCGGCAATTCGGATACCAAGGATAACAACGACAGGTCACGTCGCAACAAGCATAAGCGCCACATTAATGGTGACAATAGTGAAGATACGACAGTCAATGCCGGATTCAGAGGCTCTAAACCGGGTCAGCGGAAGAAGCCATTCAAAAGAAACCCTCAGGGCCCATCCAGCTTAGACCGGATACTCGATCGCTCGTGCCAGATACACGGCACCCCCGAACAGCCAGCCCATCACACCAACAGGGATTGTTGGGTGTTCAAGCAGGCAGGCAAGTTAAGTGCCGAGACTAGAGAAAAGGGGCTACATAGCGATGACGAGGAGGGGCCCCGGCCGTCGAACAACAAAGGACAGAAGGGATTTCCCCTGCAAGTTCGGACGGTGAATATGATATACACAACCCACATCCCCAAAAGGGAGCCGAAGCATGCTCTCAAGGACGTCTATGCGCTGGAGCCAGTCGCCCCAAAGTTCAACCCATGGTCCTCCTGCCCGATCACCTTCGATCGAAGGGACCATCCCACCAGCATCCGTCACGGCGGATTTGCCACACTGGTCCTAGACCCAATTATCGACGGATTTCACCTTACCAGAGTCCTAATGGACGGCGGCAGTAGCCTGAACCTGCTTTACCAGGACACAGTGCGAAAAATGGGCATCGATCCTTCAAGGATTAAACCCACAAAGACAACCTTCAAAGGTGTCATACCAGGGGTAGAAGCCAGCTGTACAGGCTCGGTCACACTCGAGGTGGTCTTCGGATCCCCGGATAACTTCCGGAGCGAGGAGTTAATCTTCAACATAGTCCCATTCCGCAGCGGCTATCACGCCCTGCTCGGACGAACCGCATTTGCAAAATTCAATGCGGTGCCGCACTACGCATATCTCAAGCTCAAGATGCCAGGACCTCGCGGAGTCATCACGATAAACGAAAACACCGAACGCTCTCTCCGAACGGAGGAGCACACGGCGGCCCTGGCGGCGGAAGTACAGAGTAGCCTCTCAAGGCAGTTCTCCAATCCAGGCGCGAAACGTCCGAACAACGTCAAGCGGGCCCGAAGTAACCTACAACAAATCAGGCTGGCACGTTCCGAGCAAGCATAGCAGTGCGACCCCAACCCTAGCCCCCGCCAAACAGCGATACTGGTACCACGCGTACATAATTACGCCTTAGAGATACCATGGGCATAAGGGGAGGGGCACAACAACGGCACGCCCAGAATGCGGCTCAACCGCACTAAGGGGCTCCCTATTTTGCCGTTTTCCTTTTCACACACTTTCAGGACCCAACTATTCGGAAGCCTGTCTAGCAATACACTCGCCGAACCCACAATACAACAGCCAGGGAGGAAGCAAGCCACATCAAAAGTCCAGTGGTCTCTATAACGAGTTTAATACCTGTTTTACTTACAATCCCGCAGCTTGCCCCTGGAGGGGAATATGTCAAATACTCCCATCTCTTGCTTACCGCACTTCTTGTATCGTTCTGCTTTCGCAGCAACCCTTTTTTAATAAACAATATATAGCTCTTACCTATTATTGTACTTATCTATTTTTATATACAAATATGTTCAGTCATGACATTCTGCAACCGTACACTTTGGTACGGATAATACACCAGGGGCTTACAACACCCCATAACATGGTGTGAGAAGACCGAACACTGTAACGAGTGCGGCACCCCAAACTTATAGCACTATATGCATCGGCTCCGAATCATGTCTTTGGTCAATAGTTGGGTTTGCCCGGCTCCCATGTTTTGGTACCTTACGTTCCGCATTGTTGGCTAAGGTAGCGCTGGGAGAACTACTGCGATTGTGCCCCAGTTGAGCTGGGTTAACACCTCAGTAGAGAAAGCTAAAACTGACTGTCATGATAGTGCGAGAGACCGGTCGCTGTTCGCGAGGTTTCTTCGAGTCCTTAAAGACTTATGCCGCTTCGAGCGAGGAACCGGACTTATCCGGCCTAGGCGTGGATAGCGCCCCGAACTCGGTCTTCTGAATACTAGGGGCTTCGCCGAAATTTAAAATTATAGAATTCTATGGCTAAGTGAGAGTGATAAAACATTATAAGTCCGACGGCCTGGTTCGTTGTGCTGAATGCCTCCCTAGATGGACCCAAGAATGGGAATAAGAGCGCTCAGGTTTATCCCGAACACCCCAGCACTCGTGGCATTGGGGTCGAAGCCGACGACTTGCATCTCTCAGATTTGATAAACGGCCACACAGAAGGTAATATTTTAAATTAACAAGCGTTGCTTAACGCATATGAACAAAGCTTCAGCGTACAGGATAACAAATGCGAGTCTACTCAGAAATTACATCTTTCGAGCACTCATCCGCTATGCGGCGGGCACCCTTCAGAACGCCATTATAATACATCTCGGGTGTACGATACTCCTTGCCCGGCGGTGGCGCGTCCGTCAACAGCTTCTCCGCGTCTAGCTCGCCCCAGTGCACCTTAGCACGGGCAAGGGCCCGACGGGCACCTTCAATACAAACGGAGCGCTTGACAACCTCAATCCACGGATACGCGTCCACCAGCCGCCGCACCAGACCGAAGTAGCTCCCAGGCATGACTTCTCCAGGCCACATCCAAGCTATGAGGCCCTTCATGGCCTGTTCGGCCACCTTGTGGAGCTCGACCAGCTGCTTCAGCTGGTAGCTCAGGGGCACTGGATGTTCGGCCTCAGCATACTGAGACCAGAACACTTGGTCCGTCGAGCTCCCCTCTTCGGCTTGGTAGTATGCGGCGGCATCAGACACACTACGGGGCAGATCGGCGAATGCTCCTGGAGAGCTCCGGATTCGGGTAAGTAGCAGATAATTAACTTTTATATTTTTGCTTTGCATAAAGAATGCCTTACCCGCCGCTATCTTCTTCATCGCCTCGATCTCCCGAAGGGCCTTCTGGGCTTCGGCCCTAGCGCTCTTGGCACTCTCAAGAGCCAAGGCAAGCTCGGACTCTCGAGTCTTCGAGTCACGCTCCAAACTCTCGTGTTTTTCCACGAGAGCCTGGAGCTCTTGCCGCACCTCCGCCACCCGCGCCTCCTGCTTCTCTCACTCGGTGCGCTCCAAGGCCGCACTCTTTTCGGCCTTAGAGACCGCCTCTTTTAGGGTCGCCACCTTGGTCGTGGCTCCTGCAACATTAACGTTGGTCCTGTTATTATTTTGCAACCAAGTATATCTATATACATTTACAGGAGGTACTATGTACCCTCTTTATCCTCGAGCTGCTTCTTGGCACGGCCGAGCTCGCTCTCGGACCGCTCGAGGCTTTCCTTCAAGGCATTGACCTCCGCAGTCAGTGCGACAGAGGTCAGCAGCGCAGCCTGCATTCCCATATTGACATATTTCTATTAGACTCCTGCGTATATCTTTTTAGATCCTCAGCTCGGCTTTTCTTTCCGAACACCAAACTGAGCATCAGGGGCTACTGTCTATGCGGTAATATTTTTTATATATGTTTTTGAACACATACCTGAAAGCCCGTTAACAGGCTTGTGCAGGCTTCCGTCAGCCCGCTCTTGGCGGACTGAACCTTCTGAATCACCGCACTCATAACAGTGCGGTGTTCTTCGTCGATGGAGGCGCCATTAAGCGCCTCCAGCAAATTGTCCGGCGCCTCTGGGTGGACGGAAGTCGCCGGCGTCGCAGGCTTGCCCTGCTTATGAAGGCGCCGCCTGTCGGACTCTGGAGCCGCTGATGGTTCCGGAGCAGTGTCCGGCCCGGGGCCGGACTTAGATCCCTCCGGGGCTTTACCCCCTTTGGGCTTGGAGTCCGGAAGGTCTCCTTGTGGCGCTTCCAGGACCACCTCCTCCTGGTTTTGTCCCCTACGGGACTCCACCTCAGCGTCGTCTATAGGGAGAGGAGAGGAGGCCGTCGGAAGTGAAGCGCTATTCACGTCCGACGAATTCAGAGATCCGCTCGACGAATCGCCAAGCTGAGCTCTGGGCGGACTGCATGATTAGCTTTGGCGTTAAAAGCTATCGAATAATAAAGGAGTTCAATAAGTCATTCGGGTAGCTAGACACTTATGATTTTGCCAGGGGCTTGACCCTGGATGGCCAGTCCCCCCCGCCGTCTTCGGCGTCGGGGGCGTAGTCCGGTAGAAGGGTCTTCCCCTTCTTGGACCCTCCGGCTTCCCCAGTTGGGGCGGCCTTTCTCTTCGCCCCCCCGTTGGAGAGGGAGAGGCATCTTCTTCTTCCTCCTCCTCCTCGTCTTCGGAGGCGAAAGGTGCGTTGGGGCTGTCGGGCAAATCCGACGACACCAGGCGCCGGGAACTCTTTCGGGTCCCCGTGGCCTTCTCCTTGGCCTTCTTCTCCGGCACCACGTGAGGTGTCGGAACCAATAGCTTCGCTAAGTGTGCGTCTACTGGGCCTTCGTGCAAAGGGGCCGGACAGTCAAACTGTCCGGATGTCCTCTTCCAGTCCTGTCAAAGGAACGGGAGTTTAGATCCCACATAAAGTCACAGTATGAAATTTGGGTATCCCGTAAGGGACTAAATGTAAGCTTAGTTCGGAGGCTTGACGTTTGGCGCAGAATCCGCGATCCTTAATGACGGGAGGGGAGACCTCAGAACTCTTGAAAAGCACCTTCCAGGCGTCCTCGTGCTTCATTTCGAAGAGCCGGGATAGAGTCTGCTGTCGGGCCGGGTCGAACTCCCACAAATTGAAGTCCCGTCGTTGACATGGGAGGATCCGGCGGAAGAGCATGACCTGGACCACGTTGACAAGCTTGACCTTCTTGGTCACCAGGTCTTGGACGCAGGTTTGGAGTCCGGTTACCTCTTCCGGATTGCCCCACGACAGGCCCGTCTCTTTCCAAGATGTGAGCCAGGTGGGGATGCCGGATCAAAATTCAGGGGTCGCTGCCCATTTAGGGTCACGCGGCTCGGTGATATAAAACCACCCCGATTGCCACCCTTTGATGGTTTCCACAAAGGCACCCTCGAGCCAGGTGACGTTGGCTATCTTGCCCACCATGGCGCCTCCGCATTCCGCCTGTCGGCCTTGCACGACCTTCGGCTTGACGCTGAAGATCTTCAGCCATAGGCCAAAGTGAGGCTGGATGCGGAAGAAGGCCTCGCATACGACGATAAACGCCGAGATATTGAGGATGAAGTTCGGGGCCAGATTGTGGAAGTCCAGGCCGTAGTAGAACATGAGCCCCCGGACGAACAGGTGAAGAGGAAAACCCAGTCCGCGGAGGAAATGGGGAAGAAAAAAAACCCTCTAATGGGGCCTGGGGGCGGGGATGAGTTGCCCCACATCTGGAAGCCGGTGCGCGATGTCGTTAGACAAGTATCCGGCCTTCCTCAGGTTTTTGATTTGCCCCTCCGTGACGGAGGAGGCCATCCGTCTACCTCCCGCTCCGGACATGGTTGGAGAAGGTTGAGGTGGGAAGTGCGGGCTTGGGCGCTGGAGCTCGAGCGCGCAGGGACGGATAAGCAGAGGAGGAAGAGGGTGTGAATGGAAAGGGCAGATTCTTATCCCCTTATATGGGCGGCCAAAACTACGAGCCCCCACCAGCCTAATAAAACTCGCTTATCTCCCAAGCGCCGCGGTTAATGGCGCGGTTGGGTTACCCACACCCGTATTGATGAGAATCCCGGAATAAGGGGACACGATCTCTGCTTTGACAAGACGTGCCAAGGAAACCGCCTCGCTAAACGCGCTGAGGTGGAACAATAAAATGAATAAAAGCCTGGCCGTGGCATGCTGTCACGCTGCGGAATACATCAGCAGATCCGATTGATACAAATATTATTCTCTCTACGATGGAATGTGGAACTTATTTTGCAGAGCCGGACACTACACTGGTGTTCAACATCTTCTATGAAATATTCGGAGGAGGAACCCGCCTTGCAATGCCGAAGACAACTTGCACGCCGGACTCGTCGTCATTGAAGCCTGGTTAAGGGGCTACTGAGGGAGTCCTGGATTAGGGGGCGTCCGGATGGCCGGACTGAGACCTTTGGCCGGACTCCCGGACTATGAAGATACAAGATTGAAGACTCCGTCCCGTGTCCAGATGGGACTTTCCTTGGCGTGGAAGGCAAGCTTGGCGATACGATATGAAGATCTCCTCCCATTGTAACTGACTCTGTGTAACCCTAGCCCTCTCCGGTGTCTATATAAATCGAAGAGTTTTAGTCCGTAGCACGAACAACAATCATACCATAGGCTAGCTTCTAGGGTTTAGCCACTCTGGTCTCGTGGTAGATCTACTCTTGTACTACCCATATCATCAATATTAATCAAGCAGGAGTAGGGTTTTACCTCCATCGAGAGGGCCCGAACCTGGGTAAAAACATCGTGTCCCTTGTCTCCTGTTACCATCCGCCTAGACGCACAGTTCAGGATCCCCTACCCGAGATCCGCCGGTTTTGACACCGACACCCTTCATGGCCTGTTCGGCCACCTTGTGGAGCTCGACCAGCTGCTTCAGCTGGTCGCTCAGGGGCACCGGATACTCGGCCTCAGCTTACTGAGACCAGAACATCTTTTCCGTCGAGCTCCCCTCTTTGGCTCGGTAGTATGCGGCGACATCAGACACACTACGGGGTAGATCGGCGAATGCTCCTGGAGAGCTCCGGATTCGGGTAAGTAGCAGAAAATTTACTTTTATATTCTTGCTTTGCATAAAGAATGCCTTACCCGCCGCTATCTTCTTCATCGCCTCGATCTCCTGAAGGGCCTTCTGGGCTTCGGCCTTAGCGGTCTTGGCACTCTCAAGAGCCAAGGCAAGCTCAGACTCTCGAGTCTTCGAGTCACGCTCCAAACTCTCGTGTTTTTCCACGAGAGCCTGGAGCTCTTGCCGCACCTCCGCCACCCGCGCCTCCTGCTTCTCTCGCTCGGTGTGCTCCAAGGCCGCACTCTTTTCAGCCTTGGACACCGCCTCCTTCAGGATCGCCACCTCGGCTGTGGCCCCTGCAACATTTACGTTGGTCTGTCATTATTTGCAACCAAGTATTTCTATATACATTTACATGCGGTACTACGTACCCTCTTTATCCTCGAGATGCTTCTTGGCACGGCTGAGCTTGCTCTCGGACCGCTCGAGGCTTTCCTTCAAGGCATTGACCTCCGCAGTCAGTGCGGCAGAAGTCAGCAGTGCAGCCTGCATTCCCATATTGACATATTTTTATTAGACTCATGTGTATATCTTTTTAGATCCTCAGCTCGGCTTTTCTTTCCGAACGCCGAACTGAGAATCAGGGGCTACTATCTATGCGGTAACATTTTTTATATGTTTTTTAACACATACCTCAAAGCCTGTTAACAGGCTTGTACAAGCTTCTGTCAGCCCGCTCTTGGTGGATTGAACATTCTGAATCACTGCACTCATAACAGTGCGGTGTTCCTCGTCGATGGAGGCACCGTTAAGCACCTCCAATAAATTGTCCGGCGCCTCCGGATGGACGGAGGTCGCCGGCGTCGTAGGCTTGCCCTTCTTATGAAGGCGCTGCCTGTTGGACTCTGGAACCATTGATGGTTCCGGAGCAGTGTCCGGCCCGGGGCCGAACTTGGATCCCTCCAGGGCTTTACCCCCTTGAGGCCTGGAGTCCGGGAGGTCGCCTTGCGGCGCCTCCAGGACCACCTCCTCCTGGTGTAGTCCCTTTCGGGACCCCACCTCGGCGTCGTCCGTAGGGAGAGGGGAGGAGGCCGTCGGGAGTGAAGCGCTATTCACATCCGACGAGTCCAAGGAGCCACTCATCGAATCGTCGAGCTGAGCCTTGGGCGGACTGCATGATCAAATTCGGCGTCAGAAAATGCCAAATAACGGAGAAGCGCCATAAGTTATTCGGACATCCGGATGCTTACGATTTTGCCAGGGGCTTGACCCTGGATGGCCATTCGTCCCCGCCGTCTTTGGCATCGGAGGTGTAGTCCGGAAGGAGGGTTCTCCCCTTCTTGGACCCTCCGGCCTCCCCAGTTGGCGCGGCCTTTCTCTTCTTTCCTCCCCCCGTTGGAGGGGCAGAGGCTTCTTATTCTTCTCCTTCCTCCTCCTCGTCTTCGGAGGCGGAGGGTGCGTCGGGGTTGTCGGGCAATGAATCCGACACCACCAGGCGACGGGAGCTCTTTCGAGTCCCCGTGGCCTTCTTCTTGGCCTTCTTCTCCGGCACCACGTGAGGTGCCGGAACCAGCAGCTTCGTTAAGCGGGCGTCCGCTGGGTCTTCGGGCAAGGGAGCCGGACAGTCGATTTGTCCGGCCTTATTCTACTAGTCCTGTTAAAAAGATGGGAGTTTAGATCCCGCATAGAATCAAATCTATGAAAAACGAATACCCCATAAAGGGAAAATTAAGCTCACCACGCTGGCTTGGTGCTTGGCGCAGAATCCGTGATCCTCGGTCACGGGAGGGGAGACCTCGGAGCTCTTGAATAGCACCTTCCAGGCATCCTCGTGCTTTGTGTCGAAGAGCCGAGACAGAGTCTTGTGCTGGGCCGGGTCGAACTCCCAAAAGCTGAAAACCCGTTGTTGACACGGGAGAATCCGGCGGAAAAGCATGACCTGGACTACGATGACAAGTTTAACCTTCCTGCCGATCAGGTCTTTGATGCAGGTTTGAAGTCCGGTCACTTCCGCCGAATTACCCCATGGCATGCCCGTCTCTTTCCAAGATGTGAGCCGTGTGGGGATGCCAGATCAGAATTCGGGGGCCGCTGCCTATTCTGGGTCACGCGGCTCGGTGATATAGAACCACCCCGATTGCCACCCTTTGATAGTCTCTACGAAGGCGCCCTCGAGCCATGTAACATTGGCTATCTTGCCCACCATGGCAACTCCGCACTCCGCTTGGCGGCCGCCCACGACCTTCGGCTTGACGCTGAAGATCTTCAGCCATAGGCCAAAATGAGGCTGGATGCGGAGGAAGGCCTCGCACACGACGATGAACACTGAGATGTTGAGGATAAAATTCGGGGTCAGATCGTGGAAGTCCAGGCCGTAGTAGAACATGAGCCCCTGGACGAACGGGTGAAGAGGAAAACCCAGTCTGCGGAGGAAATGGGGAAGAAAAACAACCCTCTCATGGGGCTTGGGGGTGGGGATGAGTTGCCCCACATCTCGAAGCCGGTGCGCGATGTCGTCAGACAGGTATCCGGCCTTCCTCTACTTTTTGACTTCCCCTCCGTGACGGAGGAGGCCATCCATCTACCTCCCGCTCCGGACATGATTGGAGAAGGTTGAGGTGGGAAGTGCGGGCTTGGGCGTTGGGGCTCGAGCACGCAGGGACGAATAAGCAAAGGAGGAAGAAGGCGTAAATGAAAAGGGCGGATGCTTATCCCCTTATATGGGCGGCCGAAACTACAAGCCCCCACTGGCCTAATAAAACTCGCTTATCTCCCAAGCGCCGCGGTTAATGGCGCGGTTGGGTTACCCACGCCCATATTGATGAGAATCCCGGAATAAGGGGACACGATATCTGCTTTGACAAGACGTGCCAAGGAAACCGCCTCGCTAAACGCGCTGAGGTGGAATAGTGAAATGAATAAAAGTCTGGCCGTGGCGTGATGTCACGCTGCGGAATACGTTGGCAGATTAGATTGGTGCAAATATTATTCTCCCTACGGTGGCATGTGGAACTTATTTTGCAGAGCCGGACACTATCCTGGTGTTCAAACATCATCTATGAAGTATTCGGAGGAAGAACCCGTCTTGCAATGCCGAAGACAATTTGCGCACCGGACTCGTCGTCATTGAAGCCTGGTTCAGGGGCTACTGAGGGAGTCCTGGATTAGGGGGTGTCTGGATGGCCGGACTATGACCTTTGGCCGGACTCCCAGACTATGAAGATACAAGATTGAAGACTCCGTCCCGTGTCCGGATGGGACTTTCCTTGGCGTGGAAGGCAAGCTTGGCGATACGATATGAAGATCTCCTCCTATTGTAACCGACTCTGTGTAACCCTAGCCCTCTCCGGTGTCTATATAAACCGGAGAGTTTTAGTCCGTAGGACGAACAACAATCATACCATAGGCTAGCTTCTAGAGTTTAGCCTCTCTGATCTTGTGGTAGATCAACTCTTGTACTACCCATATCATCAATATTAATCAAGCAGGAGTAGGGTTTTACCTCCATCGAGAGGGCCCGAACCTGGGTAAAAACATCGTGTCCCTTGTCTCCTGTTACCATCCGCCTAGACGCACAGTTCGGGACCCCCTACCCGAGATCCGCCGATTTTGACACTGACAGTGGGCCTTTACGGAGAAGAGGAGAGGCGGCCATGGCTGGGCCGCGTTCCCCTCCCCCCTAGTCCGAATAGGACAAGGAGAGGGGGGCGGCGCCCCCCTTACTTCCCCTCTCTCTCCTCTTTCCCCCCTCCCAAGTCCTAATCCAACTAGGAAAGGGGGGGGAGTCCTACTCCCGGTGGGAGTAGGACTCCTCCCGGTGCGTCCTCTCCCTTGGACGGCCGCACCCCCCTTTGCTCCTTTATATACGGGGGAAGGGGGCACCCCAAAGACACAACATTGATCAGTTGATCTTTTAGCCGTGTGTGGTGCCCCCCTCCACCATAGTCCACCCCGATAATACTGTAGCAGTGCTTAGGTGAAGCCCTGCGTCGGTAGAGCATCAACATCGTCACCACGCCATCGTGCTGACGAAACTCTCCCTCAACACTCGGCTAGATCGGAGTTGGAGGGACATCATCGGGCTGAACGTGTGGTAGAACTCGGAGGTGCCGTAGTTTCGGTGTTTGATCAGTCGGTCTGTGAAGACGTACGACTACATCAACCGCGTTGTTCTAACGCTTCCGCTTACGGTCTACGAGGGTACATAGACAACACTCTCCCCTCTTGTTGCTATGCATCACCATGATCTTGCCTGTGCGTAGGAATTTTTTTGAAATTACTACGTTCCCCAACAGTGGTATCCGAGCCTGATTTTATGCGTAGATGTCATATGCACAAGTAGAACACAAGTGAGTTGTGGGCGATATAAGTCATACTGCTTATGTCACACTTTGGTTCGGCGGTATTGTTGGATGAAGCAGCCCGGACTGACATTACGTGTACGCTTATGCGAGACTGGTTCTACCGACGTGCTTTGCACACAGGTGGCTGGCGGGTGTCAGTTTCTCCAACTTTAGTTTAACCGAGTGTGGCTACGCCCGGTCCTTGAGAAGGTTAAAACAGCACTAACTTGATGAACAATCGTTGTGGTTTTGATGCGTAGGTAAGAATGGTTCTTGCTCAGCCCGTAGCATCCACGTAAAATATGCAACAACAAAGTAGAGGACGTCTAACTTGTTTTTGCAGGGCATGTTGTGATGTGATATGGTCAAGACGTGATGAGATATAAGTTGTTGTATCAGATGATCATGTTTTGTTGAAGTTATCGGCAACTGGCAGAAGCCCTATGGTTGTCTCTTTGTTGCATAAGATGCAAGTGCCAAATAATTGCTTTACTTTATCGCTATGCGATAGCTATAGTTGGCGAGACGACCATGTGACGCCACATTGATATAGATCAAGATGATGAAGATCATGGTGTCGTGCTGGTGATGATAGAGATCATGACAGTACTTTGGAGATGGAGATCAAAGGCGCAAGATGATCATGGTCATATCATGTCACATATTTTGATTGCATATGATGTTTATCTGTAATACATCTTATTTTTCTTAGTTCGGTGGTAGAATTTTAAGATGATCTCTCACTAATTATCAAGAAGTGTACTCCCTGAGTATGCACCGTTGCGAAAGTTCTTCGTGCTGAGACACCATGTGATGATCGGGTGTGTTAGGCTCTACGTTCAAATACAATGGGTGCAAAACAGTTGCACACACGGAATACTCAGGTTAAACTTGACGAGCCTAGCATATAACAGATATGGCCTCAGAACACGGAGACCGAAAGGTCGAGCGTGAATCATATAGTAGATATGATCAACATAGTGATGTTCACCATTGAAACTACTCCATCTCACATGATGATCGGACATGGTTTAGTTGATTTGGATCACGTGATCACTTAGATGACTAGAGAGATGTCTGTCTAAATGGGAGTTCTTAAGTAATATGATTAATTGAACTTTAATTTATCATGAACTTAGTCTTGGTAGTATTTTGAAAATTATGTTGTAGATCAATATCTTGCGTTGTTGCTTCCCTATGTTTTTGCTTCCCTATGTTTTATATGTGTTTCTAGAGAAAACTAAGTTGAAATTTGTTAGTAGCAATGATGCGGACTTGATCCGTGATCTGAGGATTATCCTTGTTGCTGCACAGAAAAATTATGTCCTTGATGCACCGCTAGGTGACAAACCTATTGCAGGAGCAGATGCAAACGTTATGAACATTTGGCTAGCTCAATGTGATGACTACTTGATAGTGTAGTGCACCATGCTTAACAACTTAGAATCGGGACTTCAAAGACGTTTTGAACGTCATGGACCATATGAGATGTTCCAGGAGTTGAAGTTAATATTTCAAGCAAATACCCGAGTTGAGAGATATGAAGTCTCCAACAAGTTCTATAGCTAAAAAGATGGAGGAGAATTGCTCAACTAGTGAGCAAGTGCTTAGATTGTCTGAGTACTAAAATCGCTTGAATCAAGTGGGAGTTAATCTTCGAGATAAGATAGTGATTGGCAGAGTTCTCTAAGTCACCATCACCAAGTTACTGGAACTTCGTGTTGAACTATAATGCAAGGGATGACGAAAATGATTCTCGAGCTCTTCGTGATGCTGAAATCGACGAAGGTAGAAATCAAGAAAAGAGCATCAAGTGTTGATGATTGACAAGATCACTAGTTTCAAGAAAAGGGCGAAGGGAAAGAAAGGGAACTTCAAGAAGAATGGCAAGCAAGTTATCACTCCCGTGAAGAAGCCCAAAGCTGGACCAAAGCCTGAAACTAAGTGCTTCTACTGCAAAGGAAATGGTCGCTGGAAGCGGAAATGCCCTGAATATTTGGTGGATAAGAAGGATGGCAAAGTGAACAAGGGTATATTTGATATACAAGTTATTGATGTGTACCTTACTAGTGTTTATAGTAGCCCCTGAGTATTTGATACTTGTTCGGTTGCTAAGATTAGTAACTCAAAACAGGACTTACAGAATAAACAGAGACTAGTTGAGGGTGAAGTAACGATGTGTGTTGGAAGTGGTTCCAAGATTGATATGATCATCATCGTACACTCCCTATATTTTCGAGATTGGTGTTGAACCTAAATAAATGTTATTTGGCGTTTGCATTGAGCATGAATATGATTTGATCATGTTTATTGCAATACGGTTATTCATTTAAAAGTCAGAGAATAATTGTTGTTCTGTTTACATGAATAAAACCTTCAATGGTCATACACCCAATGAAAATAGTTTGTTGGATCTCGATCGTAGTGATACACATATGCATAATATTGATGCCAAAAGATGCAAAGTTAATAATGATAGTGCAACTTATTTGTGGCACTGCCGTTTGGGTCATATCGGTGTAAAGCGCATGAAGAAACTCCATAAAGATGGATTTTCAGAATCACTTGGTTATGAAACATTTGATGCTTGCGAACCGTGCCTTTTGGGCAAGATGACTAAAACTCTGTTCTTCGGAACAATGAAACGAGCTACTGAGTTATTGGAAATAATACATACCGATGTATGCGATCCAATGAGTGTTGATGCTCGTGGCAAGTATCGCTATTTTCCGACCTTCAGAGATGATTTGAGCAGATATGGGTATATCTACTTAATGAAACACAAGTCTGAAACATTTGAAAAGTTCAAAGAATTTCAGAGTGAAGTGGAGAATCATCATAACAAGAAAATAAAGTTTCTACGATCTGATCGTGGAGGAGAATATTTGAGTTACGAGTTTGGCCTTCATATAAAACAATGTGGAATAGTTTCACAGCTCACGCCACATGGAACACCACAGTGTAATGGTGTGTCCGAACGTCATAACCGCACATTATTGATATGGTGCGATCTATGATGTATCTTACCAATTTACCACTATCGTTTTGGGGCTATGCATTAGAGACAGCTGCATTCACTTTAAATACGGCACCATCAAAATCCGTTTGAGACGACGCCTTATGAACTATGGTTTGGCAAGAAACCAAAGTTGTCGTTTCTTAAAGTTTGGGACGGCGATGCTTATGTGAAAAAGTTTCAACCTGATAAGCTCAAACCTAAATCGGAGAAGTGTGTCTTCATAGAATACCCAAAGGAAACTGTTGGGTACACCTTCTATCACAGATCCGAAGGCAAGATATTCATTGCTAAGATGGACCCTTTCTAGAGAAGAAGTTTCTCTCAAAAGAAGTGAGTGGGAGGAAAGTAGAACTTGATGAGGTAATTGTACCTTCTCCCTTATTGGAAAGTAGTTCATCACAGAAGACAGTTCCAGTGATTCCTACACCAATTAGTGAGGAAGTTAATGATGATGATCATGAAACTTCAGATCAAGTTGCTACCGAACCTCGTAGGTCTTCCAGAATAAGATCCGCACCAGAGTGGTACGGTAATCCTGTTTTGGAAGTCATGTTACTAGACCATGATGAACCTACAAACTATGAGGAAGTGATGATGAGCCCAGATTCCGCGAAATGGCTGGAGGCGATGAAATCTGAGATGGGATCCATGTATGAGAACAAAGTGTGGACTTTGGTTGACTTGCCCAATGATCGGCAAGCCATAGAAAATAAATGGATCTTCAAGAGGAAGACAGACGCTAATAGTAGTGTTACTATCTACAAAGCTCGACTTGTCACAAAAAGGTTTTTCGACAAGTTCAAGGTGTTGAATACGATGAGATTTTCTCACTCATATCGATGCTTAAGTCTGTCCGAATCATGCTAGCAATTGCCACATTTTATGAAATCTGGCAAATGGATGTCAAAACTGAATTCCTTAATGGATTTATTAAAGAAGAGTTGTATATGATACAACCAGAAGGTTTTGTCAATCCTAAAGGTGCTAACAAAGTGTGCAAGCTCCAGCAATCCATCAATGGACTGGTGCAAGCATCTCGGAGTTGGAATATACGCTTTGATGAGTTGATCAAAGCATATGGTTTTATGCAGACTTTTGGAAAGGCCTGTATTTACAAGAAAGTGAGTGGGAGCACTACAACCTTTCTGATAAGTATATGTGAATGACATATTTTTTATCGGAAATAATGTAGAATTTTCTGGAAAGCATAAAGGAGTGTTTGAAAGGAGTTTTTCAAAGAAAGACCTGAGTAAAGCTACTTACATATTGAGCATCAAGATCTATTGAGATAGATCAAGACGCTTGATAAGATTTTCAATGAGTACATACCTTGACAAGATTTTGAAGTAGTTCAAAATGGAACAGTCAAAGAAAGAGTTCTTGCCTGTGTTGCAAAGGTATGAAATTGAGTAAGACTCAAATCCCGACCACGGCAGAAAATAGAAAGAGAATGAAAGTCATTCCCTATGCTTCAGTCATAGGTTCTATAAAAGTATGCCATGCTATGGACCAGACCTATTGTATACTCTGCCCTGGTTTGGCAAGGGAGTACAATAGTGATCTAGGAGTAGATCACTAGACATTGGTCAAAATTATCCTTAGTGGAATAAGGATATGTTTCTCGATTATGGAGGTGACAAAAGGTTTGTCGTAAAGGGTTACGTCGATACAAGTTTTGGCACTGATCCAGATGACTCTAAGTCTTAATCTGGATACATATTGAAAGTGGGAGAAATTAGCTAGAGTAGCTCCGTGCAGAGCATTATAGACATAGAATATTTGCAAAATACATACGGCTCTGAATGTGACAGACCCGTTGACTAAACTTCACTCACGACCAAAACATGATCATACCTTAGTACTATTTGGGTGTTAATCACATAGCGATGTGAACTAGATTATTGACTCTAGTAAACCCTTTGGGTGTTGATCACATGACGATGTGAACTATGGGTATTAATCACATACAGATGTGAATATTGGTGTTAAATCACATGGTGATGTGAACTAGATTATTGACTCTAGTGCAAGTGGGAGACTGAAGGAAATATGCCCTAGAGGCAATAATAAAGTTATTATTTATTTCCTTATTTCATGATGAATGTTTATTATTCATGCTAGAATTGTATTAACCGGAAACATAATACATGTGTGAATATAAAGACAAACATAGTGTCACTAGTATGCCTCTACCTGATTAGCTCGTTAATCAAAGATGGTTATGTTTCCTAGCCATGGACAAAGAGTTGTCATTTCATTAACGGGATCACATCATTAGGAGAATGATGTGATTGACTTGACCCATTCCGTTAGCTTAGCACTTGATTGTTTAGTATGTTGCTATTGCTTTCTTCATGACTTATACATGTTCCTATGACTATGAGATTATGCAACTCTAGTTTACCGGAGGAACACTTTGTGTGCTACCAAAAGTCACAACGTAACTGGGTGATTATAAAGGTGATCTACAGGTGTCTCCGAAGGTACTTGTTGGGTTGGCGTATTTCGAGATTAGGATTTTGTCACTTCGATTGTCGGAGAGGTATCTCTGGGACCTCTCGGTAATACACATCACTTAAGACTTGCAAGCATTGCAACTAATGAGTTAGTTGCGGGATGATGTATTACGGAACGAGTAAAGAGACTTGCCGGTAACGAGATTGAACTAGGTATTGAGATACCGACGATCGAATCTCGGGCAAGTAACATACCGATGACAAAGGGAACAACGTATGTTGTTATGCGGTCTGACCAATAAAGATCTTCGTAGAATATGTGGGAGCCAATATGAGTATCCAGGTTCTGCTATTGGTTATTGACCGGAGACGTGTCTCAGTCATGTCTACATAGTTCTCGAACCCGTAGGGTCCGCACGCTTAACGTTACGATGACAGTTATATTATGAGTTTATATGTTTTGATGTACCGAAGGTTGTTCGGAGTCCCGGATGTGATCACAGACATGACGAGGAGTCTCGAAATGGTCGAGACATGAAGATTGATATATTGGAAGCCTATGTTTGGATATCCACAGTGTTCCGGGTCAAATCGGGATTTTACCGGAGTACCGGGAGGTTATCCTAACCCCCGGGAGGCTAATGGGCCTTAGTGGGCCTTTACGGAGAAGAGGAGAGGCGGCCAAGGCTGGGACGCACGCCCCTCCTCCCTAGTCCGAATAGGACAAGGAGAGGGGGGCGGCGCCCCCCCTTCCTTCCTCTCTCTCTCCTCTTTCCCCCCTCTCAAGTCCTAATCCAACTAGGAAAGGGGGGAGTCCTACTCCCGGTGGGAGTAGGACTCCTCCCGGCGCGCCCTCTCCCTTGGCCGGCCGCACCCCCCCTTTTCTCCTTTATATAGGGGGCAGGGGCACCCCAAAGACACAACATTGATCAGTTGATCTTTTAGCCGTGTGCGGTGCCCCCCTCCACCATAGTCCACCTCGATAATACTGTAGCGGTGCTTAGGCAAAGCCCTGCGTCGGTAGAACATCAACATCGTCACCATGTTGTCGTGCTGACAAAACTCTCCCTCAACACTCAGCTGGATCGGAGTTCGAGGGACGTCACCGGGCTGAACGTGTGCTAGAACTCGGAGGTGCCGTAGTTTCGGTGCTTGATCGGTCGGGCCGTGAAGACGTACGACTACATCAACCGCGTTGTTCTAACGCTTCCGCTTATGGTCTACGAGGGTACGTAGACAACACTCTCCCCTCTTGTTGCTATGCATCACCATGATCTTGCGTGTGCATAGGATTTTTTTTGAAATTACTACGTTCCCCAACAGTTACAGTATAGAATGATAAGGTTTTGAGTTGATTTACACTAACTATCTCACGAGTTCTTGTTGAGTTTTGTGTGGATGAAGTTTTTAAGAATCAGGGAAACCTTGATATGAGAGTAATGAAGAAGACACAAGAGATCAAGCTTGGGGATGCCCAAGGCATCCCAAGTTAATATTCCAAGAAGTCTCAAGCATCTAAGCTTGTGGATGCCCCGGTAGGCATCCCACCTTTCTTCATCAACAATCATCGGTTAGTATCGGTTGAACCTAAGTTTTTACTTCTCCACATGAGTTGTGCTATTCTTGGAATGTCATTGTATTTTGTTTTGATTTTTTAATAAAATACTTATATATGAAAGTTTTTAGATAAGAAAGAGTCTTCAAATAGCTACCCACTTACCTAACTACTTGCTTGATCTTCACTATCCTTTTGGAGTAGTTTGTCATTTACTCTTGTGCTTCACGTATATCCTATCAATAAATTGTTGAATGAATTGAATATCATGAAGTTGAAATTATATGTTCATGTCATGACTAGTAGTAGCTTCACATTGGGTTTAGAAAGTGAAATCTTTTGAAGCTTGACGATCACAATATTGGTCATACAAGCAATTCATAAACGGTTAGTATAAATGAGAGAACTTTCATATACAAATATATTATCTTGGACATCTTTTATGATTGTGAATACCCATTAATTATTTTCAAACTTGTGCAAATTAGTTGAAGTTGGACAAGGAAGACATCATAATGAGTTATGGTTGTGTATATTTGCATAGAAGTCATATTGTTATGGGTCCTCTAACATGTGGTGCTTGCTTAGGATCTTTTGGTCGCCAAAAATTCATACTAAGTAGATATACTACTTCTGCATCCAAAACCCTTAAACCCAGTTTTTAACCATGAGTGTCCACCATATCTACCTATGGATTGAATAAGATCCTTCAAGTAAGTGTCATCGGTGCATAAAGCAATAAAATTTGCTACTAAATATGTTTGATCTTTTATTGTAAGGGAAAATAAGCATTGTACAAACTTGTGATGACAAAGTAATAAAAGCGACGGACTGCATAATAAAGATTGCTATCATAAGGGGCAATATAACGTGACTTTCCTTTGCATTAAGAGATTGTGCATCCAAAAATAAAAAGCGCATGATAACCTCTGCCTCCCTCTGCGAAGGACCTACCTTTTACTTTTCATTATTTTCTTTTATGCAAGAGTCAATAGTGTGCATTCTCATTTCAACCTCAATTATTTTCTAGTTGGCAAGCATCATGTGGTGAGGAAAGATCTAGGCACATATGGCCAGTCAAATATATTTGATCATGATTTATTATTGTTGACAATTATCTCTATGATAAATGAGTTGGGAGATGAAACATTAAGCCCCTATCTTTCTATGTGTTTGATGAATGTCATTTATTCTAAAAACATGCTTTGCGTACTAGCAATCATAGAAGACTATATGATGATTGAGTATGTGGAGCTCTTACTTAGGCTTTGTTGAATAAGCTGAATTGCAATTATTTGATGAATGTTGTTAAGTTTCAAGAGAAGGCATTGTTTGAACCGTAACATGTGAATTGATTGCTACTTTATCATGATAAGTTCTGTGAGAAAGAGTTGCTGTCATGATGCTAGGAAAAGTGATTGAAATTATCAAACTTGTGCACTATGCTAGCATTCACACTTTATAAATTATTTTTTTATAATTTACCTACTCGAGGACGAGCAGGAATTAAGCTTGGGGATGCTGATACATTTCCAATGTATCTATAATTTATGAAGTATTCCTGCCATATTTAATTTTATATGGTTTTGGTGTGATTTGAATGGAACTAACATGGACTGACGTTGTTTTCAGCAGAATTACCGTGGTGTTATTTTTTGCGCAGAAATAAAAGTTCTTATAATTGGACAAAAAAATTTGACGATTTTTTTTGGAATAAAAGAGAAATAGTGGAGCAAAGAACCACCAGGGGGCTACTACCCACAAGACACCAGGACGCGCCAGACCCCCTGGCGACCTACGGCACGTCGACGACTACAGCTGGACTGCGACAGGCATGCTGGCTCTCTCCGAACATGAAGGGGACACGCGAGCTACCTAGGTTCGGGCCACCACGATGGTGTAATACCCTACTCCTGCCTGTGTTGGATTGTTGTGTAATGGAGAGCTTGTGGCTTGAGTTACACGAGATAGGGGAAGAATGGCCCGCTCCCCGTACATGTAGGCGACACTGCCCCTTTTTTGTAGTGCATCTGTCCTCTTCCCCAAAAATATGAGCGAGAAAGGGTGGCCACAGAGCGTCAATTCAAAGGGGGACATGCGCCCAAGCCTATCCTGACTAAAGGCGGTCTTTGCTTGGTAAAGTGGTCTTCATGACGCGCCGGTGGGCTCGATGATGTCCTCGGCCCTGCTGTCATGCATATCCGTCTTGGTCTCCTTTCACCAAAGTGGAAAGATTTGGGACTTGCTTTGGAGGGAGGCTGGCTCCGTTGCTCCCTTATAGCACCAAAGTGGAAACTGGTCTCCGTCGTACCCTGTCGTCCTTATCCTGACAGCAGGGCGTCAGCCATGTGACAGGCACGGGCCTCGTGACTGGGGACCCGAGGTTAGCCCAGCAAGGTAGGACACATGAGGCAGCCCCGTGAGCCGACCTCACGAGCCCGCCAAGGACTTGGTGAAATCTGCTCACCTGCTGGCGGGGGAGCCTCACGAGGCTGGCTCCCCGCGAGGTGGGTTGCTCCCCGAGGACCAGGCTTGGGCCGATCTTCTGGGCCGCATGGGCCACCCCTTAGGCCATAGGAAGAAGGGACGTGGTACCCCGGTATCCACTGGACCGATAAATTTAAAACATGACATGGAGTAAATGGTACTGCCTGAGCCACCGCTTTGACAAAAACTTCTTTGCCCGATGTTGACATTGTGCGCTCTATCCATCCTTGGATCTTACCCCATAACCTACCCTTCAGATATTTAAGGGCTCAATTCTTTGAATTCCCAATATCAGATGGCATACCTAGATATTTCTTATTGAGAGTCTCATTAGGTACGTTTTAGCAGTCCTTTGATCTCACCTCGCACTGCTTCTGGGGCACCCTTACTGAAGTACCCCATCTATAAACTTGAAAGTGCAACTATCCCTAGGTGGTTTTGGTAATTCATAACAACATATAGCTCATTGAGCTAATACTATTCCAAGATGAATATTTCAGGAAAGCTCAATGAATGGCATGGCATGGATGATAAAAGTGGATCCCTCAAAATATTAAGGACAAAAGGACTGGCTCAAGCTCAAAAGCTCAAGAATCTACATTTTATATTTTAGTGATCCAAGATCACATTGAGTCTATAGGAAAAGCCAATACTATCAAGGAGGGATGAGGTGTTTTGTGATGAGTTTCTTACTTCAAGTTCTTAGTGATATGCTCCAAAACCCCTCAACTACTTTCTCAGATCCACATATGACCTAAACCTAAAGTCAAACTCGGCCCCACCGATTCTTTCTATCCGGCGCCACCGAGTTCAGATGTCATAGCCACTGCCACAAACCCTAGGCAAATCGGTCTCACCGATAGGGATCTCGGTTGCACCGAGATGGGATTGTAATCTCTCTGTTTCCCTTCGTAACGTTTCGGTCTAACCGAAGTGAGCGATCGGTCCCACCGAGATTGCAATCTAAACTCTATGTTTCCTTCTCGTAACATTTTGGTCCCACCAAAAAGAGCGAATCGGTCCCACCGAGTATACCTGACCAACTCTCTGGTTAGCTAATTACCAAAATTGGTCCCATCGAGTTTGTGTAATCGGTCTCACCGAGATTACGTTATGCCCTAACCCTAACCATATCGGTCCCACCGAGTTGCATGTCGGTCCCACCGAAATCACTAACCGTCACTAGGTTTACTGAATCGGTCCGACCGAGTTTGTTGATTCGGTCCCACCGAGATTGGTAAATTGTGTGTAACGGTTAGATTTTGTGTGGAGGCTATATATACCCCTCCAACTCCTCTTCATTCGTGGAGAGAGCCATCAGAACAAACCTACACTTCCAACTTACCATTTCTGAGAGAGAACCACCTACTCATGTGTTGAGGCCAAGATATTCCATTCCTACCATATGAATCTTGATCTCTAGCCTTCCCCAAATTGCTTTCCACTCAAATCTTCTTTCCACCAGATCCAAATCCTGTGAGAGAGAGTTGAGTGTTGGGGAGACTATCATTTGAAGCACAAGAGCAAGGAGTTCATCATCAACACGCCATTTGTTACTTCTTGGAGAGTGGTGTCTCCTAGATTGGCTAGGTGTCACTTGGGAGCCTCCGACAAGATTGTGGAGTTGAACCAAGGAGTTTGTAAGGGCAAGGAGATCACCTACTTCGTGAAGATCTACCGCTGGTGAGGCAAGTCCTTCGTGGGCGACGGCCATGGTGGGATGGACAAGGTTGCTTCTTCGTGGACCCTTCTTGGGTGGAGCCCTCCGTGGACTCGCGCAACCGTTACCCTTCGTGGGTTGAAGTCTCCATCAACGTGGATGTACGTTAGCACAACCTATCGGAACCACGGCTCAAAAATCACCGTGTCTCCAAATTGCGTTTGATATCTCCAAACCCTTCCCTTTACATTCTTGCAAGTTGCATGCTTAATTTCCGCTGCTCATATCCTCTTTGCATGCTTGCTTGAATTGTGTGAAGATTGCTTGACTTGTGCTAAGATAGCTAAAATCTGCCAAAGACTAAAACTGGGAAAAGGTTAAGTTTTTAATTGGGCAAGTAGTCTAATCACCCGCCCTCTAGACATACTTCAAGGTCCTACAAGTGGTATCAGAGCTTTGGTCTCCATTTGCTTTGATTTCCATAGCTTTTCATGGTCATAGCCTTGGTTTCACAACCTAGGAGAGTATGGCATCTAGCGAGGGAAATTATCACCGTAGAGGTCCTTACTTTGATGGCAGTAATTTTGCTAGTTGGAAGCATAAGATGAAAATGCATATTCTTGGACATAACCCCGCCATTTGGGTATTCTGTGTATTGGCTTGCAAGGTGAATTCTTTGATGGGAGGGAACCAAACCATGAAGCTAGTGCGGATGAATTGAAGATGCTGCAATACAACGCTAAAGCTTGTGATATCCTCTTCAAAGGATTGTGCCCTGAAGAATTCAACAAAATCAGCCGTCTTGAGAATGCAAAGGAAATTTGGGATACTTTGATTGATATGCATGAAGGTACCGACTCCGTCAAGGAATCCAAGTTGGATGTGCTCCAAAGTCAGCTTGACAAGTTCAAAATGAAGGATGGTGAAGGTGTCGGTGAAATGTACTCTAGGCTTGCTATTATCACAAATGAGATTGCGGGCTTAGGAAGTGAAGAGATGACCGACAGATTCATCATCAAGAAGATCCTAAGAGCATTGGATGGAAAATATGATATCGTGTGCACATTGATCCAAATGATGCCCAACTACAAGAATCTCAAGCTAACGGAGGTCATTGGAAGAATTGTTGCTCATGAGATGTCACTCAAGGATAAAGAGGAACTTCACAACAAGTCAAGTGGAGCTTACAAAGCCTCATGTGAAGCCCCTACATCATCAAGTGAGAAATAAACCTTCAATGAAGAATTGAGCTTAATGGTGAAGAACTTCAACAAATTCTACAAGAGTAGAAGCAAAGAAAGAAGCTCCAAGTCAAGGTCTTACAATGACAAAAGATCTTCCAGTCGAGAGCACAATTGCTACAATTGTGGGAGACCCAGACACTATTCCAATGAGTGTACGTCACCCTACAAAAGAAGAGAAGATTCTCCCAAGAGAAGAAGTAGAAGAGAAGAATCACCGCCAAGAGAGAGAAGGAGTAGAGATGATCATTATGAACGAAGAACATCCCGGAGAAGCAAAGATTCGGAAAGGAAGGACAAGTCATCAAAGAGCTACACAAAACGAAAACATCAAGCTCATGTTGGTGAATGGGTATCCGGTTCCGACTCTGAACATCACTCCGAGAGAAGCTATCACTCCGACTCCGAACATACTCAAGATGAAGGTGTTGCTGGTCTAGCACTTGTGTCGACCAACTCCTACGACATATTTGATAAACCAAATGAAGGAATTGGAAGATGCTTCATGGCTAAAGGCCCTAAGATAACTCACCCCAAGTATGTTGATTTCAATAGTGATGAAGATGACTTGTTAGGTGATGATGATTTACTTATTGACAACTCTAGTGATGAATACTATGATGAAACGTCAATTAATCATGCTAAACAAGATAAAACGAATGACAATAATAAGGAGAAGATTGAGCTTCTAACTAAAGAACTAAACACTCTTAAGTTAGCTCATGAAACTATCTTAGGGGATCATCGAGAACTTTTGAGGACTCATGAGAAGTTACACTTTGAAAAGCTCAATCTTGAGCAAGAGCATGAGTTCTTAAAAGCAATCAATGATGATCTTCGCAAGAAAAGTTCTTCTTACATTGCCAAGCGTTTACTCTTATCTACTTACATGCCTCAAGTCAAGTCTAGTAACAAGAACAAGAAGGATTCTTCCTCTAGTAGTAACAATAATCATGCTAAATCCAATATTGTTGCTTCTAGTAGTTCTCTTGATTCCACTAATGATTCTCTTAGCCAAGTTACACTTGAGCAACAAAATAGCTTATTGAAGGGAATTATAGAGAAAGGTGTATACAAGAGCCTTGCCGGGAGTAAGCAATTCGAGGAAATTGTACGCAAGCAAGGAAGGCACCGGAAGAATCAAGGTGTTGGTTTTGAACGAAAGTTCAATGCCAATGGAGTTGAATGGGAAGAAGATCAATACCCCAAGACAAAGTTTGTTCCTCAACAAGAGAAGTATGATCCTGCTTCCTTCAAAGGGACACAAGCTCAAGATGATCTTCCACCACAAGACCACAAGCACAAAGGCAAGGACAAGCTTCAAGAGGTGATTGATGCATTTGAAGCAGCTCCTAAGGCTTTGGTCAAGTGGGTTCCCAAGACTACGTCAAGTTCTACTTCATCAAGCATGACTACAACTCCAAGGATTCCCATCAAGATGATGTGGATCCCGAAGAAGAAGAACTAGAGAGTTCTTGAGGGTGACTCCGCAAACATTCTTCACTCATATCATTATGGCAAGGACAAGTGCAATCAACATCCACATCTTGCACTAGTTCAAGGAGTCACAAACCCTCATGTTGGTAAGGCAAGGGACAAGGTAACCTAATGCTTTCATGGACATCATCTTGTGTGTGCATCACTCTGTGTCTATGGATATACTTGTTTGTTCCTTGTGGGACTAACCCGTGTAGGTATTGAAAGTGCAACTCACTCCAAGGGATTGCTCCAAATGATCTTCATCAACATTGAGCATCCACATCTTCAACACCTACATGAAGTCATCATCGACAAAACCCAAGGTTAGTTCATCCCTCTAAGGGGGGATCTCACATCTAGGGGGAGCTAAACTCTAAGAATTGAGTCAAAGCAACTCTAATGATGTGAACACATCAATGCATTATGTAAAAGTGGTAACCCCACTTGAGCTTAAACGATGAGTATGACCTATGATCAAATGTTCTCATTTGACTCCTAAGTTAATATACTCATATATAGATGACCTAGTCATCACCAATTGTTTGATAGATGCTAGAATTGGTTGTGCATGCTTTGCCACATATTTCATTTGCCATTTTATTGTGTGAGCATGTTGGTTGCATATTTAACTCATTCGAGGACATCCACTTGTTGCTTTGATTGATTGGCTTCTTTTTCCTTTTGCCAAGTGGATGAACAAGAATGCCTAAGAACCTTCTCTAGCTATCTATGCTTTTCTTGTCTCAAACTCTATTCATGCTACATCACAAAATTTGATCAAGTCAGATTTGAACCACTCTGTGTGAGGAGCACTCGGAGTCCCCGATTCGTCATGGACTTAAACTTCCAAAACTTCTTTGTGTGTTTCGGTCTGACCGATTCTTCCATTTCGGTCATACCGAGATCACCAAGTCGATCTAGGTTTTCAATCTCGGTATAACCGATTTGAACTTTTCGGCCTCATCGAGTTGTTGTAACTGTCAACAGTTATACATCTCGGTGCCACTGAGTTGTTCCACTCGGTCACACCGACAGGGTCGGGCTATATATACACACGGGCAAAAATTTGGAAAACTTCTCCAAACCCCTTCTCCCGCGCATAGCTCGCTCTGCCTCCTAGGTCTCTGTATCATCTCGTCGCCAGCCGCCTCCAGTCACTGGTCTCCGCCGCCGTCAACGGAATTCATCCCCGCCGTTGCCGCCATAGCGAGTTCATCACCAAACTAGGGTATGGACTCGATCACAGGGCTATCCTCGTCCAATTCCTAGCACATTGTGTTCATTATGATTCTTGACACGATTGAAACGCATCTATCTAGTCAAAACAATCCTTAGAATAGATGAGATTTGAAAATTTAGGGTTAGGTTTCCGCCAAAACCATCTCGGACCCATCGAGTTGAAAAACTTGGTTCCACTGACTTGGCTAACGCCATTGCACAAGTGATTCTGGGTCTGACCGAGAATTGCAAATCGGTGTGACCAATTTTAGAACTCAGTGAAACCCTAGCAGTCTCGGTGCCACCGAACTGTGACTCAGTCTGACCAAGATCACTAGTTTAGGTTCCAAAAGCTGCTTCAGTATCACCGAGTTTGCAAATCGGTTGATCCGAAATGCTTTCTATGGAAAACTAAAACTAAGTTTTTGAATCATTCGTTTGCGAAAATATCTGCATTTTGTGATGCTCATCCAATCTATCTCAACTACATCTATTCACAGGGTCAGCAGTCAGTGTTTTCAGCATGTCAGACCAAAGTGACAGCCATAACAGGGAAGAAGAGCAGATTCACATGAGTGAGGGAACTAGTCCCTCTAGTTCCTCAGATGAAGGCAGCAGAAGCACTCCTAGCAATTTTCCCAAAGCAGCCACAAGAGCCAGAAGGAAGAGAACCTCAGACTCTGAGGATGAGGACTATGTGGCAGCTAAAGATGAGGCTACTTCCAAGAAGGTAGTGCTCAAAAAGGAGTATGGCTCAGCAAAGACCACAAAGCCTGGACTGAATAGGAAGGTCCCTGCCAAGAGGACACCTATGCTGAAGGTCAGAGGATCAACACAAGAACCAGAGAAACCTGATCCCAAAGAGTCAGCTGCAGAAGGAAAGAAGAGGAAGGAAAGGGCCAGAAAGACCATGGCCAGAGTTGTTGGACAACCTTCCATGATGGAAGAGGAGGAGGAAGAAGAGGTTGCTGCACCAGCACCCAAGGCACAAAAGCTGATGGGTGATGCTATAAGGTCAGGGGTTGCATCATCAAAGCCCAAAGAAGCACCCAAAGCTGCCTCCAAGGCCAAGTCTGCACCTAAGAGGAATATCAGGAGCATACCAGCTGCTGAGAAGAACAAGGCCCGAGTGCCTGAAGTTGCTGCTGAGGAAGATGATGAAGGACAAGTTCTGAGGAAGCTCAAACCCAAGATTCCAGACCACAATGATGCTCATCCAATGGCTGAGAATATGAAGCTGAGGAAGGATGCAGGGCTCGGGCAGTGGAGATTGTCTGATCCCTATGCAATTAGAAGAAGAACTGCTGTTGATTACAGGTTCCACACTAAGGAACAGCAGGACTTTTATGAGACTGTGTTGTTGGACAAGAATCCCATAGTTTGTGACATGAGATGGGTAGACTGGAAATACATGAAGGAAAATGAGGTTCACAAACTGGAATGATGAGCTAGTTATGCAGTTCTACTCCACAACTCATTTTTATCCTGATGGCAGAATAGTCTGGATGTCTCAAGGTACAAGGTACCAATCAACTATTGAGGAATGGTCCAATTTGATCAATGCCCCGGAGGAGAAAGAAGATGACTTGGGTGTCTACTCCAAGAAGAAAAAGGATCACAATTCAATGTCACACATGTACAAGGAGATCCCAGACAAGGCACTTGAGACTTTCAAGTTTGGGTCTGTCCATTTTCTTCTGTCAGGGCTGCCAACAATCAACTGGATCCTAAGGCACACTCTATTGCCCAAGTCAGGTGACCACAACACGATCAGAGGGCATGCAATTAATTTGCTACACATATTTGATGTGCCACAGAAATTCAAGGTCATGAGCCTCATAGTTGAGACTATCAAGAGGACTGCAGCAGACCAAAAGAGAAGTTGTGGATATGCCCCACAAATCCAGGAGTTGATCAATTCAAAGATGGGCACATGCAAATACCTGTTGGATAAGGAACACTTTGTTCTCTATCCATATTTTGAGGACAATCAAGTTGTCATGAATGAGAATGAACCATCTTCAGTGCAAGCTCAAGAGAAAAATGAGAAAGCAAAGAAGGAGAAGGCTGCCAAGATGCCAACTTTAGAGGAGGCATCTGAGTACTTTTTGAAGAGCAAGCAGGACCAGATTGGTTACTTAATAGCATCAACTCTGAGGATTGAGAAGGGGTTGGCCACCCTAACTCAAAACCAGGAGAGCCTGGAAAGAATCATGGAACAAAAATTCTATGACCTTGATGTGAAAGTAACTAAGATTCAGTCAGTTGTGGAGCAGCTACAGGATGACATGCAGGAGAGGAAGGGCAGGACAACTACTGATGCATTTGCCAGAGTGCCTCGAGCTCAGAGATCAGCTGTAGAGCCTGTGACAGACACCAGAGCCACTTCATCTGCACCAGCTACAGCTCCAATGCAACCAGCTCCAGCACCAACTCCTTCAGCCCCATCCACATCAACTGAAGTCTTCGTCCAAGGAGCCATCTCTACACCACCAACTGAAGACCAAGCCTGAGAGACGAAATAGTACTATGCATTTTCTAGGAACTTTTTGGTAACTTGTTGCCAAAGCGGGAGAAAATGTATAGATCATAGGCTTCGAGAGAGAGATTTTGCTTTTGTTCTCTCTTGTCTTCATGGTTTGTTTGCTTTTGCTTGCTTGAGATACTACGTTATTGCCTGTGAGACATTGATGATCATGTGTTTCATCATAAGCTACACTTATGCTTGTTAGATGATATTATCTCAGTTATCTTTATATGATCATTCACTTTGCTTGGTGATGAGTGCATGTATTCAATCTTTATTATTTTGAGCGCTCCACCAAGATGTATGTGACATGGAAGAGTAACCCATGAGCCTAATTCCTTATGCATTTGCATTCCAACGCAAATCTTAAACTATGCACAAATTTAGGGGGAGCTCTTGCTTATCACATACTTCTCAAAGCGACGATGTTTTTCAATCTTATTATCATTTGTCGAAGCTTTGATCTATATGTTGTCATCAATAACCAAAAAGGGGGAGATTGAAAGTGCAACTATCCCTAGGTGGTTTTGGTAATTCATAACAACATATAGCTCATTGAGTTAATACTATTCCAAGACAAATATTTCAGGAAAGCTCAATGAATGGCATGGCATGGATGATGAAAGTTGATCCCTCAAAATATTAAGGACAAAAGGACTGGCTCAAGCTCAAAAGCTCAAGACTCTACATTTTATATTTTAGTGATCCAAGATCACATTGAGTCTATAGGAAAATCCAATACTAACAAGGAAGGATGAGGTGTTGCGTGATGAGTTTCTTGCTTCAAGTGCTTAGTGATATGCTCCAAAAACCCTCAACTACTTTCTCATATCCACATATGACCTAAACTTAAAGTCAAACTCAGCCCCACTGATTCTTTCTATCTGGCGCCACCGAGTTCAGATGTCATAGCCACTGCCACAAACCCTAGGCAAATCGGTCTCACCGATAGGGATCTCGGTCGCACTGAGATGGGATTGTAATCTCTCTATTTCCCTTTGTAACGTTTCGGTCTAACCGATGTGAGCGATCGGTCCCACCGAGATTGCAATGTAAACTCTCTGTTTCCTTCTCGTAACATTTCGGACCCACCGAAAAGAGCGAATCGGTCCCACCGAGTTTACCTGACCAACTCTCTGGTTAGCTAATTACCAAAATCGGTCCCATCGAGTTTGTGTAATCGGTCTCACTAAGATTACGTTATGCCATAACCATAACCATATCGGTCCCACCGAGTTGCATGTCGGTCCCACCGAAATCACTAATGGTCACTAGGTTTACTAAATCGGTCCGACCGAGTTTGTTGATCCGGTCCCACCAAGATTGGTAAATTGTGTGTAATGGTTAGATTTTGTGTGGAGGCTATATATACCCCTCCACCTCCTCTTCATTCGTGGAGAGAGCCATCAGAACAAACCTACACTTCCAACTTACCATTTCTGAGAGAGAACCACCTACTCATGTGTTGAGGCCAAGATATTCCATTCCTACCATATGAATCTTAATCTCTAGCCTTCTGTAACGCCCACGATGCGGCTATATCTCTCACGTGTCGAGGCACAACTTAGAGGCATAACCGCATTATAGGTTTTCTCGCAAGAAGGGTCATCTTCACACAATCCCATGTAATGAATAAGAATGGGATAAAGAGAGTTGGCTTACAATCGCCACTTCACACAATACATAAATAAATTCATACATCATTCAAAACACACTCATAGACCGGCTACGGTCAAATCCAAATGAAAAGAAGATAACCCCAAATGCTAGATCCCCGATCGTCCCAACTGGGCTCCGCTACTGATCATCTGGAAATGAAACATAGTAACGACCAAGGTCCTCATCAAAATCCCACTTGATCTCGGTTGCGCCACTTGCCGGTCAACGAAGGATATACCTTCTCCCGGGAAGACCCGATCAGTCTCGGAATCCCGATTTGCAAGACATTTCGACAATGGTAAAACAAGACCAGCAAGACCACCCGACTGTGCCGACAAATCCCGATAGGAGCTGCACATATCTCGTTCTCAGGGCACAACGGATGAGCAATCCGTACAACTAAAACCAGACTTCGAGTTTCCCCGAGGTGGCGCTGCAATGGGCTCTAGTTTGGACCAACACTCGAAGGAGCACTGGCCCAGGGGGTTAAATAAAGATGACCCTCGGGCTCGCAAAAACCCAAGGGAAAAAGGCTTAGGTGGCAAATGGTAAAACCAAGGTTGGGCCTTGCTGGAGGAGTTTTATTCAAAGCGAACTATCAAGGGGGTCCCATAAATCACCCAACCGCGTAAGGAACACAAAATCAAGGAACATAACACCGGTATGACGGAAACTAGGGCGGCAAGAGTGGAACAGGACACCAGGCATAAGGCCGAGCCTTCCACCCTTTACCAAGTATATAGGTGCATTAATTAAACAGGAGATATTGTGATATCCCAAAATATCCATGTTCCAACAAGGAACAAACTTCATCTTCACCTGCAACTAGGAACGCTATAAGAGGAGCCAAGCAAAAGCGGTGACGTAGCCAAACAACGGTTTGCTAGGACAGGATGGTTAGAGGATTGACATGGCAATATGGGAGGCATGATAAACAAGTGGTAGGTAGAGCTAACATAGCGATAGAGCGAGCAACTAGCAAAGCAAATATAGAAGTGATATCGAGGGTATGGTCATCTTGCCTGCAAAGTTCTCAGAGTTGTCGAAAGCTTGATCCTCGTTAGTGCACTCAACAGGTTCCTCGTTCACGTACTCGTCTCCCGGCTCTATCCAAAGCAAGAACACAAGCAATGGAACCACAATAAATCATGGTGCAATGCACAAGCAACATGATGCAATACATGGCATGATATGCAAGATGTGGTATGCAATGCATATGCGGGCTCCGGAAGGAAAAATGATGAACAAGGCATCAACTTGGAAAACCAAGTATGCCGCTGGAAAGATGAGATGATTTCGGTTGAAATCAATATAAAGATCACCGGAAACGGATGCACGATTTGCAAATGGCAAGCAAAACAAGAATGCCACAATTCTGCGATTAACAGCACGATGCTACTTAGCATGCAACAAGAAACTATGCTACAGCACCCCAACATAACAATAAAGCATATGGCAGTGATCTACAAGAGATGCTTGACAAAAGATGAACACTGAGCTACGGCTGAATCACACAATAGCAGGTTCAAACAAGCATGGCAAACGTGCAAAAGATATCAGCTTCACAGATTTAGTGAAAATACTGAAAATGGCAAAAACAGCATCAGGTAGCAATGTTCAGAGCAAGCAATAAACATGCTACAGGAACTTATAAGATCAAAACAAGACATGGCATGATTCTACTCAAAGCATAGAACAAAAGTCCCTTAGTGACCATGAGCCAAAAAGGATCAGAAGATATGATGGCACCCATGTAAACATAGAAAGTTTCGTTAACAGATTCAGGAAACAGAGCATGGCATTAACAGCATTATGAAGGCATCTTTGCGAGCTCAATTCACTCACCACAAGTCATTGAATGACAAGATAATCATAGCATCAGTAAGAAGACATGTTTATGAAACTAACCAAGGCAAGAACAGGTTCATATCATGCAAGGATCAACTACAACAACCTTGGAAAAATTGAATAACATGTAAACAATCTGCCAGGAAACATTTTATAGCAAAAGTAGAGCATGCAAATTTCATGCTAAACTACTCCATAATTGCAAACAGGGGCATTAATGGTAAGAGCATAACCATATGTTCAAATCATCCTTACTGAAGTATCTCAAAATAAGCATGGATCTCTCTGTAGCATCATGTTTACATGGCATCAAAATAACAGCAGAACAGGGACTGGAATCAGCAACATCACGAATCCTAGTTTGCATGCTTGTGCTAGTCACCACATAGATCACAAAAATACATGGCAAGCACCTCTGTAAATATGAGATGGCATAGTACAAAACACATGTGGAGCTCATGCCCATAAGATGCACACAATAAATGTAGCAAAAATGACAAATGCCCATAATCTATTAAGAATCAGAAACTAACATTATATAGCACTCTTGCATCAGAGATTTGGGCATCAAGATGATCTCAAATGAACATGTCCCAATGGAACTAAATGACGAACACAACCAGATGAACATTTTGATATATCATGCGCATGAAACGGAGCTACGCATGCAGAGTTATGATGCAATGAACAGAGCTAAATAATGTGACAGAAAAAATGACTTGGAGGATTTCGGGGTCAACCTAGGTTTGACCCGATCTGGATCCGGGCGCGCGGAAGCCGAGGCGGGCGGCGGCTCGTTGGAGCTGGAGAGGAGGAGGCCGGAGGAGGACGGGGGCGGCCGGATCCGGGCGCCGGTCGGCGGGCGCAGGCGGCGCGGCGGAGCGCGGG
>NC_057798.1:489054665-489064056 GCF_018294505.1 Triticum aestivum
GGATCTGGGCCCCACGGGCCGACGGCGAAGTGGGCGTGCCCGGGGACGCATGGCGGTTCCTGGTTGGGCGAGGTCGAGGGCGGACGTGTCCGGCTGCGGCCGGACGTGTCCGGCGGTGCGAGTGGAGCGGTGGCTAGGGTTTCGTCCGTGATTTGGAGGGGGATATGCATATTTATAAGTAGAGGGAGCTAGGAGACTCCAAATGGGGTGTAGTTTTCGCCCACACGATCGTGATCGAACGACCAAGAGCATGGAAGTGACTTAGATGGGTTATTGGGATGTTTTGGAGGGGTGTTGGGCTGCAACACTCAAAAGGCCTTTGCGGTTACCCGGTTAACCGTTGGAGTATCAAACGAGCTCCAAATGGAACGAAACTTGACAGGTGGTCTACCGGTGGTGTACCAAGGCCACTTGGCAAGCCTCGGTGCATTCTGAGAATGTTTAGCACCCACTCATGAAAAGAGACAAGAGGGGTACGCCGGTGCATGTGGGAGTGTCGGATTGCAAAACGGACAACGGGGAAAATGCTCGGATGCATGAGACGAACACGTATGCAAATGAGATGCACATGATGACATGATATGAGATGCATGACATGAATAAAATGCAAAACAAAAGACAAAAACACAACCACGGAGGGAATATCATAACACATAGCCGAAAATGGCAAGAGTTGGAGTTACAAATATGGAAAGTTACATCCGGGGTGTTACAACACTCCACCACTACAAGAGGATCTCGTCCCGAGATCTAGGACTGAAAGAACTCTGGATATTCGGAACAGAGGAGATCCTCGCGCTCCCAGGTGGCTTCTCGGTCGGAATGGTGTGACCACTTCACTTTCAGGAATTTGATTGAGTTGTTGCGAGTCTTGTGCTCGGTTTCTTCAAGAATAGCAATGGGGTGCTCATGATAAGAGAGATCTTCTTGGAGGTCAATTTCTTCGAAGTTAATAGTGCGCTCAGGAGTCTTGAAGCACTTGCGAAGTTGTGACATGTGAAACACATCGTGCAGGTTTGCAAAATTGGACGGAAGCTCAAGTTGATAGGCGAGGTCGCCTCTTTTGCCAATGATCTTGAAAGGACCCACGAATCTAGGGGCAAGCTTCCCTTTGATACTGAAGCGACGAGTGCCTTTCATTGGAGAGACGCGGAGGTAGACATGGTCTCCATCTCGAAAGCCAAGTCACGGTGCTTTCTATCATAGTAACTCTTCTGGCGCGATTGCGCGGCTTTGAGATTCTCACGAATGACTTTGCACATTTCTTCGGCTTCTGTGATCAAGTCGTTGCCAAGAAGTTGGCGTTCACCTGTCTCGGACCAATTGAGAGGAGTACGACACTTTCTGCCATAGAGAATTTCGAATGGGGCCTTGCCCGAACTCGCTTGGAAGCTGTTGTTGTAGGAGAACTCGGCATATGGAAGACAATCTTCCCACTTCATATCGAAAGAGATTACACAAGCCCTGAGCATATCTTCAAGGATTTGATTGACTCGCTCGACTTGGCCACTTGTTTGAGGATGGAAAGCTGTGCTGAAGCGAATGTTGGTGCCCATGGCCTTCTGAAAGGAGTCCTAGAACTTAGAAGTGAAGATGCTTCCACGGTCTGAAGAAATCAATTGTGGAATGCCGTGCAAGGAGACAATTCTGGAAGTGTATAACTCTGCCAGCTGAGCTGTTGTGATAGATTCTTTGATAGGAAGAAAATGAGCCACTTTAGTAAGCTTGTTAATGACAACGAAGATAGCATCATTTCCATGCTTGGACTTAGGAAAACTAGTCACGAAGTCCATCTTGATATGATCAAACTTCCATTCTGGAATAGCAAGAGGTTGGAGGAGACCAGCTGGTCGTTGGTGTTCTGCTTTCACCCTTCTGCAGACATCACATTCATTCACGAATTGAGCAATTTCTCGCTTCATTTGAGTCCACCAATACGACTGCTTGAGGTCATGGTACATCTTCGTACTTCCTGGATGAATGGATAGAAGGGAATTGTGTGCCTCGTTCATAATGACTTTTCTCAGATCGCCTTTAGGAACCACAATTCGATCCTCGAAGAAAAGAGTATCTTTGTCATCAATGTGGAAGCACTTGTATTTGGGAATGCCCTTGCCGATACCATGTTTCACCTTCTTCACCATGGTATCCAGGAGTTGTGCCTCACGAATTTGATCTTCCAAAGTAGGAGAGACTATGAGGTTGTTAAGAAAGCCTTGAGGAACAACTTGGAGATTCAGTTTGCGGAAAGCTTCACAAAGTTCCGGTTGGAAGGGCTTGAGAATTAAACTGTTGCAATAAGCCTTTCTGCTCAAAGCATCTGCAATCACATTCGCCTTGCCTGGAGTATATTCAATACTTGGATTGTACTCTTGAATCATTTCGACCCATCGAGTTTGCCTGAGGTTGAGGTTGGGTTGAGTGAAGATATACTTGAGGCTCTTGTGATCGGTGAAAATGTCCACTTGCCTTCCCAATAAGAGATGTCTCCATGTTATCAATGCATGGACAACTGCCGCCAACTCAAGATCGTGAGTGGGGTAGTTCTTTTCGTTGGGCTTCAACTGACGAGAGGTATAGGCCACAACTTTCTTCTCTTGAATTAACACAGCACCAAGACCTTGAAGAGAAGCATCACAGAAAACTTCGAAAGGCTTGGATTCATCAGGAGGAGTTAAGACAAGAGCTGTGACTAGCTTCTCTTTGAGGGTGTTGAAAGCAACGTCACACTCAGGCGTCCAGACATACTTGACATGCTTCTGGAGGAGGTTGGAAAGAGGCTTTGCAATCTTAGAGAAGTTCTCAACGAATCTTCGGCAATAGCTTGCAAGACCAAGAAAACTGCGGAGCTGCTTGACATTCTGAGGAGGTTCCCAATTCACAACTGCAGACACCTTCGCGGGATTAACAGCAATGCCCTTGGCGGAGATGATATGACCAAGGTAAAGAACTTCATCAAGCCAAAACTCACATTTGGAAAACTTCGCATAGAATTGATACTCTCTGAGCTTGTCGATCACCAATCACAAATGTTTGGCATGATCCTTCTTATTCTTGGAGAAGACCAAAATATCATCGAGATACACCAGAACGAATTCATTGGTGTAGGGGTTGAAAATGAAATTCATCATTCAAGAGAAAGTTGGAGGAGCATTGACATGGCCGAAAGACATGACAATATATTCATAAGAACCAAAGCTTGTTCTGAATGCTGTCTTGGGAATATCTTGTTCACGAATGCGAATCTGATGATAATCCATACGGAGGTCAAGCTTGGAGAATACTTTAGCACCTTTGAGTTGCTCGAATAGCTCATTGATGTTGGAAGTGGATACTTGTTCTTGATTGTCTTCTTGTTCAATGGACGGAAATCGACGCACAGACGGTCCGTGCCATCCTTCTTCTGGACAAAAAGAACTCCACAACCCCATGGAGATGAACTCGGTCTGATCAAACCCAGACACTCTTGTTCATCGAGCCGTTTCTTCAATTCCTTCAGCTCCTTGGGTCCAAGCTTGTAAGGATGCTTGCAAACGGTTTCAGTGCCAGGCTCAAGATCGATAACGAATTCGACTGGCCGATGAGGAGGCATACCCGAAAGCTCTTCTGGAAAGACATCTTAGTACTCACAAACGACTGGAATTTGAGAAATTGCATCTAACTCGCCCTTCGCATTGAGAGAAAACAACCGAATTGTTTCGTCACGAGCGGCATAGATGATAACATCCTCAGAAGAGTGTGTCAATTGAATCCCCTGGCAGCACAATCAAGCTGAGCCTTGTGCTTAGAAAGCCAGTCCATCCCGAGAATTAGATCAATATCTGAGTCGCCAAGAATAACTGGAGAAGACTGAAATTTATAGTTGCCCATCTTGATAATAGAATCCTGAACGAATGCTCAAGAAGTCATTTGCCGAGCCAGGGAAACAATAGACAAAGGACTCGGCAATACTTGAGTAACCAAATCATGCATAGCCACAAAAGGTCTTGAAATGAAAGAATGCGATGCACCAGTATCAAATAAGACTTTTCCAGGAATGTCATTAACTGAGAGATTACCCATGATCACATCTGAAGAATCCTCTGCCTGAGCTGCATTCATCATGTTCACCTTTGCATGCTTTGGATTATGCTTGACCACTGCATTGCTTGAAGATCTCACAGGAGGAGGAGGAGAAAGGCGCCTTTGGTTGAAACACTTGTTCGCGTAGTGACCTTTCTGCTGGCACTTGTTGCAAGTCACCTCTGAGAGCGGACGATGATAAGGAGCATTTGACCTTGGAGCTTGAGAATTAGACTTGTTCTGATAGCCTGGGTTGGGTGGGTGGGAAGATCCACGACCACTTGAGTTCTTCTGCTGGTAAGGCTGACAAAACGGAGGAGGAGGAAGGTAGAACTTCTGCTGCTTAGCTGCCACTTGTGAGGAAGAAGAAGACTGGACTGCATCCCTGATTCTCTTCTTAGAAGCCTCACACTTGAGCTGAGCACCTTCTTGCTTGAGGGCCATATTGTAGAATTGATCAAACTGAGTAGGCTCAACAAGAACGAGAGCTAACTGCAGATCCTCTCTGAGGCCACCTCTGAATTGATAAATCATACTCTTCTCATCAGGAACGTCTTGTTTAGCGAAGTGAGCAAGTTTCCGAAACTGCTTGTTGTATTCGTACACAGACATGTTGCCTTGCTTGAGATTGCGGAACTCCTCACGCTTGCTCTCAACAACACTGGATGGAATGTGGTGAGCTTTAAAGTCCCGACAGAAGTCAGTCCAAGTAATCACTCGACCTCCTCTGGAATCCTTGTATTGCTGGAACCAATCAGCTGCTTGGTCCTTGAGATGAAAAGAAGCGAACTTGACGTAGTCCTCAGGCCTAACATTGCTACATTCAAAATGCTAGTTGATATCCACGAGCCAATCGTCGGCGTCTGTGGCCTCAGCACAGTAGCTGAAAGACTTTGGCTGATTTGCCAGGAACTGGTTGAGGGTAGGAAACTGAGCCTGATGATTGAACTACCTTTAACCTTGATTCCCTTTGTTGCCTTGGCCTTGGTTGCGCTCTTGCATGAGCTGAATCATCATCTGAGCATTGGCGTTTGTGGCTGCCATCAAAGCTTGCCATGCCTCCAGAGGCGTAGGTGGAGGTGGAGGGTTCGCCTGACTCCCATCATTGCGTTCCGGATTCTGACACGTTGGCGGAGCCATCCTGAAGAGGGTGACATCCGTTAGCATCTCGATAGACAGATAGACAAGTTGAATCAACGAATAGAAATTGCAACATATAGTCTTCACAATAAACATTCGAACAAGGATGAATGAATGAATTCCAAAGCTAACATCACGCCCATTAAGGTGAGAAGCCACTTGAAAAGGGGTTGATGAATGAAATAAACAAGGTACAACTGGAACAAATAAGTGGTAAGGATTACCCAATCACAAACCAATATCTGCGGGAAGAAATGCTAGAGCTACTTGAATCCCACCTATAAACTCCCAAAACTTTCCGGTTATGCAATTAGGTGTTGGGGATACAGGAGAAGCAATATATCTCACCCAAACTAACAATCCCTACATCCAGCCGTATCCATCCGTTAACACATAACCAAGAAACCTTCGGAAATCGTGTACCTCAACCTTCGAAAAGCATCCGTTATACGAGTTATGGCAATACTCCCGAACTCCCGCCCCAGTACTGGGTGGCTTCGAGGTTATCTCACCAACAACTGCATAAAAGAGATTTTCGATGTCGGCAAAACTCAGGTATTCCAGAACTACAACGATAAAATTGTGACGACAACACCTCAGAGCTCAACTCCCCGGGACACTGCCACAACCCCTAAATGTCAGGAGGCACCAAGAACAATGTTCTCGTCACAAAACCATCGAAACGATTCCAAGATACCCGTGTGATCCTAAATTTTTTTTAGTGAAATTTGACTAGAGGAAAGTCAAAACATCTACGTCAGGAGACCTCACCAGAGCGACGAAGGGACTGAGGAGTAAAAAGAATCCTACTCTCCGATATATATAATCCTAAGACTCAAAACATTTTTTGTTCTAGACTCAACAACGCCAGCAATCAATCAAGCAGGGGCTCCTAAGTCAGGGATGGCTCTGATTACCAACTTGTAACACCCACGATGCGGCTATATATCTCACGTGTCGAGGCACGACTTAGAGGCATAACCGCATTGTAGGTGTTGTCGCTAGAAGGGTCATCTTCACACAATCCCATGTAATGAATAAGAATGGGATAAAGAGAGTTGGCTTACAATCGCCACTTCACACAATACATAAATAAATTCATACATCATTCAAAACACACTCATAGACCGGCTACGGTCAAATCCAAATGAAAAGAAGATAACCCCAAATGCTAGATCCCCGATTGTCCCAACTGGGCTCCGCTACTGATCATCTGGAAACGAAACATAGTAACGACCAAGGTCCTCATCAAACTCCCACTTGAGCTCGGTTGCGCCACTTGCGCTGGTATCCTCGGCACCTGCATCTGTTTTGGTAGAATCTGTGAGTCACGGGGACTCAGCAATCTCACACCCGCGAGATCAAGACTATATAAGCTCAAGGTAGGAAAAGGGGTAATATGGTGGAACTGCAGCAAGCACTAAGCATATATGGTGGCTAACATACGCAAGTGAGAGCGAGAAGAGAAGTAACGCATCGGTCGAGAAGCTATAAATGATCAAAAAGTGATCCTGAAACTACTTACGTACATACATAACCCAAACCGTGTTCACCTCCCGGGCTCCGCCGAGAAGAGACCATCACGGCTACACACGCGGTTGATGCATTTTAATGAAGTCAAGTGTCAAGTTCTCTACAACCGGACATTAACAAATTCCCATATGCCTCATAACCGCAGGCACGGCTTTTGAAAGATAATACCCTGCAGGGGTGTCCCAACTTAGCCTGTCACAAGCTCTCACGGTCAATGAAGGATATACCTTCTTCCGGGAAGACCCGATCAGTCTCGGAATCACGGTTTGCAAGACATTTTGACAATGGTAAAACAAGACCAGCAAGACCACCTGACTGTGCCGACAAATCCCGATAGGAGCTGCACATATCTCGTTCTCAGGGCACAACGGATGAGCAATCCGTCCAACTAAAACCAGACTTCGAGTTTCCCCGAGGTGGCGCTGCAAAGGGCTCTAGTTTGGACCAACACTCGAAGGAGCACTGGCCCGGGGGGGTTAAATAAAGATGACCCTCGGGCTCGCGAAAACCCAAGGGGAAAAGGCTTAGGTGACAAATGGTAAAACCAAGGTTGGGCCTTGCTGGAGGAGTTTTATTCAAAGCGAACTATCAAGGAGGTCCGATAAATCACCCAACCGCGTAAGGAACGCAAAATCAAGGAACATAACACCGGTATGACGGAAACTAGGGCGGCAAGAGTGGAACATGACACCAGGCATAAGGCCGAGCCTTCCACCCTTTACCAAGTATATAGGTTCATTAATTAACCAGGAGATATTGTGATATCCCAAAATATCCATGTTCCAACAAGGAACAAACTTCATCTTCACCTGCAACTAGCAACGCTATAAGAGGGGCTAAGCAAAAGCGGTGGCATAGCCAAACAACGGTTTGCTAGGACAGGATGGTTAGAGGCTTGACATGGCATATGGGAGGCATGATAAACAAGTGGTAGGTAGAGCTAACATAGCGATACAGCGAGCAACTAGCAAAGCAAAGATAGAAGTGATATCGAGGGTATGGTCATCTTGCCTGCAAAGTTCTCAGAGTTGTCGAAAGCTTGATCCTCGTTAACACACTCAACGGGTTCCTCGTTCACATACTCGTCTCCCGGCTCTATCCAAAGCAAGAACACAAGCAATGGAACCACAATAAATCACGGTGCAATGCACAAGCAACATGATGCAATACATGGCATGATATGCGAGATGTGGTATGCAATGCATATGCGGGCTCCGGAAGGAAAAATAATGAACAAGGCGTCAACTTGTCAAACCAAGTATGCCGCTGTATAGATGAGATGATTTCGGTTGAAATCGATATAAAGATCACCGGAAATGGATGCACGGTTTGCAAATGGCAAGCAAAACATGACATAATTCTGCGATTGACAGCACAATGCTACTTAGCATGCAACAAGAAACTACGCTACAGCACCCCAACATAACAACAAAGCATATGGCAGTGATATACAAGAGATGCTTGACAAAAGATGAACACTGAGCTACGGCTGAATCACACAATAGCAGGTTCAAACAAGCATGGCAAACGTGCAAAAGATATCATCTTCACAGATTTAGTGAAAATACTGAAAATGGCAAAAACAGCATCAGGTAGCAATGTTCAGAGCAAGCAATAAACATGCTACAGGAACTTATAATATCAAAACAAGACATGGCATGATTCTACTCAAAGCATAGAACAAAAGTCCCTTAGTGACCATGAGCCAAAAAGGATCAGAAGGTATGATAGCACCCATGTAAACATAGCAAGTTTCGTTAACAGATTCAGAAAACAGAGCATGGCATTAGCAGCATTATGAAGGCATCTTTACGAGCTCGATTCACTCACCACAAGTCATTGAATGACAAGATAAGCATAGCATCAGCAAGAAGACATGTTTATGAAACTACCAAGGCAAGAACAGGTTCATATCATGCAAGGATCAACTACAACAACCTTGGAAAAATTGAATAACATGTAAACAATCTGCCGGGAAACATTTTATAGCAAAAGTAGAGCATACAAATTTCATGCTAAACTACTCCATAATTGCAAACAGGGGCATTAATGGATAGAGCATAACCATATGTTCAAATCATCCTTACTGAAGTATCTCAAAATAAGCATGGATCTCTCTGTAGCATCATGTTTACATGGCATCAAAATAACAACAGAACAGGGACTGGAATCAGCAACATCACGAAGCCTAGTTTGCATGCTTGTGCTAGTCACCACATAGATCAAAAAAATACATGGCAAGCACCTCTGTAAATATGACATGGCATAGTAAAAAACACATGTGGAGCTCATGCCCATAAGATGCACACAATAAATGTAGCAAAAATGACAAATGCCCATAATCTGTTAAGAATCAAAAACTAACATTATATAGCACTCTTGCATCAGAGATTTGGGCATCGAGATGATCTCAAATGAACATGTCCCAATGGAACTAAATGACGAGCACAACCTGATGAACATTTTGATATATCATGCGCATGAAACGGAGCTACGCATGCAGAGTTATGATGCAATGAAAAAATGACTTGGAGGATTTCGGGGTCAACCTAGGTTTGACCCGATCTAGATCCGAGCGCGCGGAAGCCGAGGCGGGCGGCGGCTCCCCGGAGCTGGAGAGGAGGAGGCCGGAGGAGGACGGGGGCGGCCGGATCCG